>NC_056735.1:1771271637-1771314137 GCF_019279795.1 Protopterus annectens | reverse complement strand
ATAATAAAATGTGTTGATGAGTGTATATATATATATATATATATATATATATATATATATAGAGAGAGAGAGAGAGAGAGAGAGAGATTTGCTTCTTCAAACTCTAATATATTAATAAAGTGCTGAAATTCTCATTTAAATATTTGAATAAGAAATATTTAACTTTAAAGAATTGCATGTTCTAGTGTCTTTTACAATGGCATTTATTAACAGATCTAATATAACATATATCTTGGCTCTGAGACTTAATGGTTTACTTGACTAAATGGATACAGAGTCGTAATGTTATTCATGAATCATATTTTTTTATAAATATGGTGTAAAGAATTAGGCAGTTTATATATACAAATATATAAAATAAGACTGTGGCAGAAGTGGAAGTAAAGACCTACCTTATATCGTTAAATTACATAAAAGCTATAGTGTTGCATGAACACTGCATACCTCAGCCTAGCAAAGGCTTTTGACATAATTCCCCACTCAGGCATAGTAGAAAAGCTAAATAAACTGAGAATAAACCCCAGGCTCACTGATGGGACACAGATAAGCAATATAGGGAAATTATTTACACAAAGAGACCAGTCACCAATGCAGTCCCCCAGAGTTCTGTGCTGGGGCCTCTCCTGTTTGGCATCTACTTTTCTGAAATAAATGTCAGCAGAAAGAGCTCTGGTTAAGTTTGCAGATGACTACAAGCTAGAAGCAGTCATTGAATCCCCAAATGACTTAGCCATGAAGGTTTGTCCCAGATCAATAACTGGCGCCAGAATCATAGACTGAAGCTAAATGCCAAAAAAATGCATTATTGTATCCTTTGGGAAGTCATCTACACCAGGAAACCACCATATTGATACACCGTTAAGAGTTGACTGACCTGTTCAAGATTTGGGAACTTATGTGGATAATGACTTAACTTTTGACCAACATGTGTCCATTGTTGTAAGATAGTACTGTATTGTACAGCTGTTAAACAAAGGGATAGTCTCTAGATCTAAGATGTGATTGTCCCCCTTTAATCAGCCCTTGTACCAATCATTAAATATATTTCCCCTTTTAGAATGTATCTGTGCAGACATATGCAAGAACTAGAACACCTACAGAAATACTGTACTAAAAGGATATATGGTTTAAACAACATATCCAACATGGACCAAATCAAACCCCTGTCACTGTACTTGGTATCATGTAGACTGCTAAGAGCTGACCTATGTCTGGCATACAAGGGACCCTCCTAAAAATGACTGATGGATTTACTGCACATCAGTAAGTCAAATGGCATCAGAAATAATTGGTCTATGAATCTAAACATCTTCTGCAATAACAGCAAAATGGTTTGAAGAAACAGGTCTATCTCATACAGGATACTCCTGCTCTGGAGCACAATGCCCATCCACATAATACAAAGTACATCCCTGTCTGTATTCTAGTGCAGCTTAGATCTATAGATGGGAAATAGACAATTTACCCCAGGACTGCCCCTGTACTGTCAATAAAAGATGCATATCCTTGATCTCATGCATGGGTCTTTTCAGATTATCTATGGTATGAATTCAGTGGTTCTCATTAGAGCTAATATATAATTATTGACCATAAGATGGGTAGCTTACTCTTTAGCTGAATGGGATAGATTATTTTCAGCATGACAAATGAAACTGTCTGGCCTTAAAATGGCCCACAAGGGCAGCTAACCAACAACACTTAATTCATTAGTATCCTAATTACATAAAACTAAATTTTCATATGCATCCTGTGTGCCAAATTATTAGTTATATTATCTAAATCAAACTAATTACACAAACTATGGTGATATAAATAAGACCACAATATTAGGTTCACACACACACACATATATATATATATATATATATATATATATATTTTTTTTTTTTTTTGGGGGGGGGGGCTACCTGGAAATGTATCCTCAAAGCATTTCTTACTCTCTTCAATTATTTATTTATTTCATTTTAATTTATTGATCCTTTGTTGACAGAGCTAGCCACACTAGACTAGTAGCCTCTTTTCAAGTAGACCCAAGGTGGTATTTATACTATTATAGAGAATTTGGCCAGGATATCAGTAAACTTCCTCTACTGTGATGTTGCAAGTAGGATTTTATCATGATCATGGACTTCCATCTTGTATTTCAAGTGGGGCTCAGAGAAACAGGGAGGGAAAGTAATGTAGCCATGACAGCTTTGTTGTGGCATTTCAGTTATAGACAAGGCAGTCAAGCCTTCAAATATATTATTTTGTAGAAGCTGGGTGTCAATATGAGAGAGGATAAGGCAGGCAAGTCCTCTGATTTGAAGATAGGCTGCAGTGACTCAAGACAGAAGGCATGTAAGCTTTCTGAGTGCAATGTGGTAATGGAAGGGAAATATAAGAAAAAGGTAGAGTCTCCTTTTTGTGCAAATAAAACTGCAGAAAGGACTGGAAGGAGAGAAAAGACAGTCAAGCCATTTACTGATATGAGGATTTATTTAACAGTGTTTGCCCAGGGAAGAAGAGGAGCTAACGGATATATTATTACAGCCCTCCAATCAGGATGTTTGCTGGATCACTCATTAACGGACATGTCTAATACCAGTGAGCCAGAGAGTGGGAGAGGAACTTCTTGGGGTGACATTATGGATAAGGTTCAAATGGAAGATACACAGAACATTTCAAAGAAGAAATCATATGCAGAATTGGTGAGGGGAACCAAAGAAAATAGGAAAGAACATACAAGTAATACAGAAGCAAAGATGAAGAAAAGCTTCACTGTAAGACGTTCCAGTAAAGAAGATAAAGGAATAGACAGGTATAACATTTGGGATAATGTAATCATGCCTTTAGGTACAAAGACATCTGAGATAAGAGCTTTTAATCACATTATTAAGGAAGATTTATGTGACATTATATTTGAAACTGGTTATGTAATGCAGAGATTTGTAAGTGAATAAGAAAAAATAAGGACTGCTACCCATGGAACAGATATGCCTTTAAAGTATTTGGCAGAGAAACAGGACAATAAACGTGTGTTCAATTCAGAGCAAAAGTAGAAAAAGAGACTTTAAAGGAACATTTACAGAAAATATGTAAAAAAATGTAGACATTATAGACATTTTGAATGTTTATGATAATAGAGGCTTATGGACGGGAATGGGACTGTAACGTAATATTGAAAATGGACAATGAAAATATTAAACATATTCCTAATATTATAAATGCTGACGGTGATACGGGTGTTGCAAAATATCGGGGTTGACCAAATATATGTTTCTTGTGTGGGAAACTGGATTACTGTGGGAAAAGTAGATGTTATGTATGTAGAAAAATGGGACATGATGCAAAAATGTGTTGTGAAATGTTATAAATGTAAGAATATATGATCGTATGTGGATGGATTGTTATGAAAATACAGATATTGTAGAAAGGGAGTCAGACATTCAACAAAAAGAAAAAGATCAAGAGCATAGTCATCCCCTTTGGGAAAAACAAGGTACCCACAAATTACCACATAGGTGGTAATCCATTAAGTACGGAAGAAGCAATTAGAGAGCTGGGGACCAACGTAGAGAGTAATCTCTCCTTTGATAATCACGTTGCCAAAGTGGTTAGAAAGACCTTCTATATAGCCCATCTTATCACAAAAGGGTTCGCATCTAGATCAAGAGAGGTCATTGTGCCCCTCTGCTCGTCACTCATCAGGCCCATAATTGAATACAATGCCCCTTTTAGGATGTACCTTTCCTGACACCTGCAGCAACTGGAGAGACCCCAAAAGTACCTCACCAAGAGGATCATGGGCTACAAACAGATGTCCTATGCAGCTCGAATAAAGAAACTCCAGCTCTACTCAGTTGCTTACCGCCTACTCAGAGGCGATCTATGCCTGACGTACAAAGCCATGTCAAACCCAGAATTAATGGACATGCTCCACCTCAAAAAATCCAAGTCCCTTAGAGCTACACGCTCCAGGGACCTAAACCTCAGCACAAAAATAAATAGGACATGCTGGAGGGACAGATTCATTTTGCAGAGGCTCCCCTCACTCTGGAATAGAATCCCAATTCATGTTAGACATAGCCCCTCGCTGACCCTCTTCAAGCGAAATCTTGACACATGGATGGGAAATCGCAAATTCTGGGATCTCTTCTGTGTCCCTGCTAGACAGAGGCACAGTAAATTAATCTTAAAAGGGTACCTTCTGTGACCTACTTTACAGAGGCACAGTAGGCTAATCTAATAGGGAGGCGGAAGCCAAATACACTCTGGCTAGGCTTATAAATGCCCTACGGCAGATAGCCTAGTATCTACCTATGAACCTATGAACCTATGAACGCATACAGTATACAGTACAAGAATGGTGGAGATGATAAAGAGAAAGGCACAGAAGAAATTAATAAAGATAGAGAACTAGATGAGAGTTCAAAAATAAGTGATAAAGATGCACAATTGAATGTAAAAAATGAAAACAAAATTCAGTTGGCAAAATAGTAAGAGAAAGAAAAAAAAATTATAGGGACTAATATGAAAGAAAAAAAAAGAAAAATGATGAGAATAAATAAATGATTTAGTAATAATACTTAAAAGGCAGAGAAAGGGATCACTATAGATTAATGGCTGTAAATGTCAATAGTATGAGGAGTCTAGTTAGATGGTTAAGTATTTCAGAATGGCACTAATATTGTCACAGATATTATTATTTTGGAAGATATGCAATTTTTAAATAAGTATAAGAGGAAGTAATGTGATAAGGAATTTATGTAAAGACTAATTTAAAATATTAGATATAAGATAATATTAGTCATAATGGATAGATTAACAACTGAAGATGTAAGATGAAAGAACAATTGTATAGAAGCATTGTACTTTATGCATACATAATATATAAAGAAAGAAAAATATGTTTCAAAAAATTTGTATTATATAACAGCAGACATGAATATTATAAATGTAGGGGATTTTGATTGCAATTTTAAGAAGAAAAAATAAAAAAATGTGGTGATGTTAATAAAATGTTAGAAGTAATTAGATAGAGAACTTTAATTTATGGGGATGCACTAAATGGAGTATAGATTATTTCCTGATATAATCAGGAATAGAGATGAGAGAGGAAGGAGTGACAGAAGCTTGGTTTTCAGATCATGTTGCCATTTGGTGGTACCAAGCAAGGCTGCCCTGTTTCCTGATGATCTCAATATTTACTTTGAACTCCCTAACACTGATCTATATAAAATTCTAAAAACAATAGAACATTTTTCAAAATTAACTAATTACGAAATTAACCTTAAAATTGTTTATATTCCTTATAAACCCTTAATCATACTTCCCTATAATGCCAACTGCAGTAAAATACTCAAAAAAGTACTTGAGTGTTAACTTTGAATATATGGACAGTGATCTAATGAAAGCTAATTTACAAGCAACATGGGAAAAAATAGTCAGGACATATCCAGGTGGAAAAATATAAACCTTTCTCCCTTATCAAAAGTAGCTATGATTAAAATGAATATTTTACCAAGAATTATATACCAGTTAAACACCACAAATCTAAGTATCCCACGAAAATTCTTTTGCAAAATGAAATCAGCCCTTTCAAACTTTATATGGTAACCTAAAACTACAAGAATTCATTATGATAAACTAGCACTACCTAAGAAAAAAGGAGGTCTAGGACTACCTGACTTTAAGCTTTACTACAATATCATCTGTTCTAGTAGAATTACTAGAATCTCAAATCATGACATGGACAACCAAACCTGGAGAACACTTTGGAGTAAAATTTGGTATAATCAAATAAAATCACTCAATATAAACCGGAAAGCCCTTCCCTACATTCAACTAAGAAAAAGTGTCCTCTAAAAATTCATATGCCAAGACCCTAGAAGAAAACACAATGAAGCTTATGGACAGGACAACTTAGTCAAGCCTTGTAGTTGTTGATTTAACAGTGTAGTCCACAGAAATCCACAGGATAAAAATGCCAAGGAACAAAGCTTTTCAGCTGTAAAAATAGTTTAATCCAAGCATTCGCTTCACAGGAAAAAAACACTGAAATCACACTAACGCTCCAAATGCAAGTATGTTTTCGTTTCAAAAGCTTCCTCAGATGTTGGCTGGTAACTACATCAGTGCATATATATACATCAATTAACATTTAAAACCACCAATCTCATGTTGCATAGTAAATGAGGCATAATTGAAAACGATGCCATGAAAACTTTTAAAGGCACATTCTAAATGCCTTATTTCTTGCATAAAAAGTACTGTTGACCTAATTGTACTAATGATAACAATCAAATATCATACAAGTTGTCTAAAAGTTTGCAAACTCTTTGGTACAGTCATTTTTATTACTTTAATTTAAACTTTAAAATCTCTAAAACCTTTTAAAACCTTTTCTAAAAACAACTTTTAATACAGTGCCATCTTGTGGAACAAAGTTGAACTGCCATTTTCTATTATAAAAAATGTATGTTTCCTAGGAATTTCTCTGAACCCAGAACTTATATGAAGTAACTGTTGTAATCATGCTTAGAAAATTCAGAGCAATACAGTAATAAGCAGCTATCCATGTTAATACAAATATGTTTAAAATCTTCATGTTAAATAAATAAATGAATAACATGCAAAATAGCAAAATGCAAAATACAAATACTTTAAAAACATTCTAAAAACACTTTAACAATTCTTTCAGTTTCTTGACATCAGAGTAGTTGCTACTCAAATTCCTTGATGGAAGACATAGAAAAGGAAGTTTTAGAGGGTAGAGCTGATAGATTTCAACCAATTTTAGGAAAAAGTGAAGTGGTTAATGAACAGACAAAGGAGTTAGAGGACAATTTCAGTAGTGCTTTAGTGATTGAATTTAATGGAAGCTCCAACCTTATAAGAAACACAATGGTTAAGGAATGGAAAAGATTTTCCATTATTACAGATATAGACCATATAAAAAATAAAAATGTTAAAATAGTTTACAAAAATGAGTGCAACCTTAAGAATTTGTTAGAAAGAAATGAAGCAGGGAACCATAGAAACAGGAACCAAAGAAGAAAAGGAACATTTAAATGTGGACACTGTGCTCAGTGTCCATATATTATAAACAGGGAAACAGTGTTCCTTGAAAGTAGACAATTGTTCTCCAGGGGAAAGAATAAAGTAACTGTGGAATCTGTCAAGCCTTCTATGTTGGGAAGACAGAATGAAAGTTGAAAAGAAGAATTTATGAGCACATGTACGAGATACAAAACAAAAAAGAAACTAATGTACTCTATAAACATAAGTTACAATGTGAACAGGCATATTATGAATTTTTTGTACTGGAAAAAGTGAAATATGATGTTAGTGGAGGTTTATGGGAGGAAAGAATTGAGTAAGTGAGCAAGTTACGTTGCAAGCCAACAAGCATCCGGGACTCAATGAAAGTATTTCCATTGCCCCCCTCCTCAAACTAAGAGCTGCAAAATTATAGATCCCAAACAGGAATCTAATGTTCTTCCTTTACTTAATTATTAAGTTATTAACTAATTTCCATGTCCGGATTGTTATCTCATCTTGTAGTTCAACAATATATTTTTCAACATAAGATGATGAACTACACTGACGTCAAGAAACTGAAAGAATTTTTAAAGTGTTTTTAGAATTTTTTTAAAGTATTTGTATTTTGCTATTTTGCATGTTATTCATTTATTTATTTAACATGAAGATTTTAAACATAGTTGTATTAACATGGATAGTTGCTTATTACTGTATTGCTCTGAATCTTGTAAGCATGATTACAACAGTTACTTCATATAAGTTCTGGGTTCAGAGAAATTCCTAGGAAACATACATTTTTTATAATAGAAAATGGTAGTTCAACTTTGTTCCACAAGATGGCACTGTATTAAAAGTTGTTTTAGAAAAGGTTTTAAAAGGTTTTAGAGATTTTAAAGTTTAAATTAAAGTAATAAAAATGACTGTATCAAAGAGTTTGCAAAATTTTAGACAACTTGTATGATATTTGATTGTTATCATTAGTACAATTAGGTCAATAGTACTTTTTATGCAAGAAATAAGGCATTTAGAATTTCATGACATAATTTACAATTATGCCTCATTTACTATGCAGCATAAGATTGGTGGTTTTAAATGTTAATTGATGTATATATATATATATATATATATATATATATATATATATATATATATATATATATATATATTTATGCACTGATGTAATTACCAGGCCACATCTGGGGAAGTTTTTGAAATGAAAAAGTATTTGCATTTGGAGCGTTAGTGTGATTTCAGTGTTTTTTCCTGTGAAGCGAATGCTTGGATTAAACTATTTTTACAGCTGAAAAGCTTTGTTCCTTGGCATTTTTATCCTGTGGATTTCTGTGAACTACACTGTTAAATCAACAACTACAAGGCTTGACTAAGTTGTCATGTCCATAAGCTTCATTGTGTTTTCTTCCAGGGTCTTGGCATATGGCTTTTTAGTTACTTTTTTGATCTGTTGGCAGTTTTTGGTGATTCTCTAAAAATTCATCCCATGATCAAGAATAAAATAATATATTTTCCAAATTTAATATCATCACTCCACCTAGAAAATACACTTGATTTATTACAACCACTACATCTCAACCCAAACTTGAAACTGAACAACAAAATGATTGACCTCACAAATTATCCCCAGATTAAAGATAAAATGGTCTGACAAATACAAAATTTAAATAAATTAAACTTATCTGATTTAAGATCACACTTAGGGATAACTTGCACATATGATTCTATGCTTAGACTAATTAAGTTACTTGTCAATGTCATATTCTCAAGAATAAAGATAGAGGAACATAACATTAAAGTAACCCAACACATTCGTAAAACTATATCCTACAAAACTGAAATGCATACAAACTAATATCTGCAATTAAATTCCAATCTTTACTTCTTTGCTTGAAATACTGGGAAGAGAAAAATAATAATATTACTATAGACCAAAAATATCAAGCAATCAAAAATACATTAAATTTAACTCCTTTTAAAATTTTTATTTATATGCAGCTCATGATTAATAATAATGTACTATACTCCTGCTGTTCTAAAAAAGTTTGGATATTAAAAAAACCTAACCTGCCACTTCTGTCCCCAGGAAAACACAGATATATTACATATTTTTTGGAGTTGTAAGACAGTGTACAAATTATGGTGCACCCACAAAATCAAACTTAAAAAAATGGGTTACGAGAAAACCACTTTCTCATGGGAAACAGCAATTCTGCATATAACTCCCAAATTCCTTACTGGCATTCATAAACATGTCATAATTACAATCTGTGCGCTAATTAAATGCTTTATAGCAAAATACTGGTTGGACAAAGCTAAAATTGCTTGGGATAACTTTAAAGCAATGGCAATAAAACTTATCTCATAAATTATTAGCAAAAACCCCGAACAAAAGGTCATACTTTCAAACATACAGGAGTTACCACTTAGACACTATTCTAAAAGAATAAACAGGAATATATTCTTACTTTATACCTGAAGTGTAGATGAAAAACATTCTAAAGAGAAGGAAGAAGACAAATGTTAAAGAAATGGGAGAAAGATAAGGAAAAGAGAATATAAATGAGAAAAGAGTAATGACATTGTAAGGATAATATTACTATTGTTGCATCTATTTTGTAAATAGTTGTAAATAGTTTCTTAGCTATTTGTATCACAATTAATGTTCTCCTTGTCCTAATACTTTGAGTGTCAAAACAAACAATAAAAATGTGAACTACTAGACACTATTTGGAGAAAACTAACATGCCAATATACTGGAATTCTTAAAATAACATATTCACAAATGTAAATTCTCAACATCTTTATGATACCATTCTTGGGGAAATACTTGCTACTACACAGTGTGTTATCTATTATTCTGATTGTGTATAGTTGAAATTCTTATGGTTCAGTTGTATGTTTTTAAATGTACTCTTTTGCTTGTATTTATTTCTTTTTTTATAAAAAAATATGCAAAAACTTAAATAAACATTAAATTGAAAAAAAAGATCATGTTGCCATTTGGACAGAAATTAAAAACAAAGAAGAATATACAAAAATAAGAACAGGAATAAAGAGGCTTCATAAAAGGAAATGGGGAAAAGGGAAAATGACAAATATGGAGTTTTCAAATTATCATATAGCTAAGAGAGATTTTCATAAAGATTGGTCTGAATGGTGGATAATATTTAAAGAAAAATACAAGAAGTGTTATATAGAGTGGCAAATATAATAAGCGAGAAGTATGAAAATACTACGGTAAGTTAAATAATGAGGCATTTAATAATATTGAAAGAAATTATAGAGAATATTTCAGAAGAGAAACAGAAATGTATATAATGAATCAGGATAAAATTAAATGCCTATTATACAAATATATTTCTTGCAAGAAAGAAAAGAAGAAATAGCTCCTTATTTGAGTAAAACAGTTAAAGAAGATAATAGCATAATGAAAGAAATGAAACATGCAACAGGAGGCGGTGGTAGAGTATGTAAAAGAAAAGTTTCAAGAAAAAAGATAAACAGTTGAAGGTAAAAATATTTTCAGAATGAGATATACTTCTAGGAGAAATGGCCAGAATTTTAACAAGTCAACAAAGCATCACCAGGAGGACCTGATAAATAGAATATCAAATGAAGAGAGATATGTTAATATGGCAAAAATGTTTTTTGGAATTGTTGCATAGATGGTTAAGACAAGGATTTAAGTATAAAGATTTATGCAGTGGTATTCTGAAGTTTATATGGAAGAAAGGGAATAGAAAAGAAATGCAGAACAGAAGACTGGTGATATTAAATAGCACAGACTGTAACATTTTTATGAAAATCATGCAGAAAAGAATTGAAGTAAAGATTCAGAACACAGAAGATAAGACGATATATAGAGTGTTAAAGGGAAAGGAAGTTAAGAACTCTTAATGCTAGTTAAAGAACTGCTACATAACTGCATGCATGTTGAAAGTACATTAAATCGAAACGTACTACAGCGAACTCACTTTTGCAAAAGTGCATTTTAGTGAAAATGCAGTTTCACAAAAAAAAAAAAAAAAAAACAACATACAGTTTGCATGTAGGTTTAGTTGTACATAAACATGAACTGTTTATTGTACAACTAAGCAAACTGTTGCTTAGATTGTGGTAAAGTGAAGCTAAGGGAATATTCCCTTTTCCCCACCATAGTGTGATCTCGGAGTAAGAATATTAAAGTAGGGGGGTGGCGATGCATAAATGTGAGTAGTGTTTTATTTTTGTAGGTTTTTTGGCGTTTTGTTTTATTATTTTTTTTCCGCGAAAGTGCATTTTTGCTAAAATGCACTTTCACGAAATTGAGTTAGCTGTAGCACATTTCGATTAAACATACTTTCAATGTAACAACATAGATCCATACATATATATATATGTGTGTGTGTGTGTGTGTGTGTGTGTGTGTGTGAACAAATGAAAATGATGATTTTAGATTTAAGTAAGGTTTTTGATTGTATACAACAATGAAATGCTGTGGTAGATTTTTCAGCTATATAATATTAGTACAAAGTTATGAAATGCATAGATTACTGCTTATGAATATAATAGAATAAAGGTTTTGGTAAATGAATGGTTAATTCCGAAAATAAATAGTAAAAGAGGTATAAGATGAGGCTATCTGTTAAGTAGCTTGATTTTTGCTTTAGTAACTAATGTGGTATTGGGTTGTATAAACCACATATGCAAAAATAATATGTTCCTGTGGGAAGTATTAGTATACCTATTTTGTCAACGTACACACATGATGTTATACTTGTTACAAAAATGTGAAAGGAATGATAATAGCAATGAACTATTGAAATCAATGTTCAAATGTCATAGGTCTGTATTTAAATAGAGAAAAGATTAAAGGTTGATGGTATATTGGAAAGATGAGAAAATCTGAAATTAATATGGAAAAAATAATAGTTTGGGGAATACACTTTGGAAAGTAGGCAATTTACAATGGAAGAACATGCTATAGAAAATGAGGGATACATGTATCTTTTGGAAAACATTTAGGCTATCATTTCAGAAAAAATATATTTAATAAATTCAAATTTAATGGCAAAATGGCATATTTAGCTCATGTGTTTAGTTTACCATTAAAATATGAAAAAGATATTTGTAACATTGTGTTTTCATGTGTATGAAATTTTAGGTTAAACCCTGTTAAAATAGGGACTTTATATACTCAGAAAGAGGTGTGAGGCTTAAGATTAATCAATCCAGTGTTACATCTAGCTCAATTAAATCTGTATAAGGTCCTTAAAATTTAAACGATAATAATTATGAATTAATAACTGAAATATTAAGACAAAGATATGAAAAAATGGAAGTGAGTTCTAAATTCTAAAAAAAGCAACATACAGTTTAAATACTGAAATAAAGCATTTTCAAGACAAGATAGTATTATAGAACATAAAAATAAATGAAATTGAAAATGAAAGAAAAATACTCTACAGAAATGTTATGGGTAAATATTATTATGTGTACCCTTGGAAAGATTTACATGATCAGAAAATTAAAGCCATAAAAGCAAGTACTTAATAAATAAGCACCTATCCAGGAATGTCTAAGGGTCAGCTCCCGGTGTTTTCTCCTGTCTACCTGATGAATCTGGCCATCTTGGGGCAATGCAGCAATTGCCTCATGTACACAGACAACCCTCTCCTCTTACCACCCATCACTACAGCCTGTGAGAGATGCACTTATATAGCCAAACTGGAAGCAAAGCTCTCTTCACCCAAGACTGGACTAGACAAACAAAACACTTGCACCACACAACACTCATCACATAGTCCCTCAAAACCTACACCACCAAAACACACACCTACATTCACAGAGGCTGTCAATAAAAATCTGCCCAAGCAACAGGGACCTCCAAAGTAGAAATGAAAGCAACCTCTACCCCCCAACACAACCCAAATGACACATAGCCCACAAACTCAATGTGACACTCAATCACAGACCATAAGGCATAACAACATACCCAACACTCTAGTCATACGTGACTCTATAGTCAGGCACACTGATGTTCCACTCACCAGGCTAAACAAAGAGAAAGTTACTATCAGCTGCCTGTCTGGGGCCAGGATCTGCCACATTACGCACGCACTCAGGTCACTCAACAACAAGTACAAATATGACTCTGTTATTGTCCATGTTGGTGTGAATGACCTGAGATGTACCTCCCTGGACTACATGAAAAGAGACATGAAGGAGCTGTCAAATCTTGTAGCCCAGGCAGGTATGACCCAAGCCCTGAGTTGCATCCTGCCATCACCCAGAATGATACCACAGTACAAGGACCAAATGATTGACTTCAACAATTGGGTAAGCTACTGGTGTCATTCTAAGGGGATCAAGTATCTGTCTGTCTGGGATGACATGATCGACAGACCACAATGCTTTGCCAGAGATGGCCAGCACCTGTCGCCCTTGGGATTTTGGATACTGGCTAAGGCTCTTGCCACCCTTATAGTGCCTTTTTTAGGCAAGGTTCAAATGACAAATTACAAGCAAGCAAAATCTGAAGGTAATGCTACTTAATGCTAGAAGTCTAAACCTCAAAATGCACTCACTCGAGGCACTCCTTAAAATGGAAAACATCAACATCTGAGCAGTGACAGAGACCTGGTTCAAGGCTCCAGAGAGCACCCCTGCATTACCAGGCTATAATTCATACCACACCTTTCGGTCACCTAACCTGGACCGAAACACTAAAGGCGGAGGTGTGTCCATATTCATTAAGGATATCCATACCTCCAGGCTAGTTGCTCAGCATAATGCATCCGAGATTATCCAAGTGCAACTAACTCTGGGCAAGACAGCAATCCAAACTGTAGCTTGCTACAGATCCCTCACCATGCCCCAGGATTCCCACTCCTCATTTTTGATACACTGGAAAATATTAGGGTACAACCTAACATCCTAATAATGGGCAATTTCAACTACTACACCATTAACTGGGAAAACTACTCGGGTACCAACTCTTTTGCTCAACGTTTTCTGGAATTCATAAATTCCAATGCCTTGGATCAACTTATCCACACCCCCACCAGCGGCAGCAATATCCTAGACCTGGTCATTACCAACATGGACAACCGGTGTTCCACACTAGAGGTCAACTCCTTGTTGGTCAGATCCGACTACAAGCTAATCACCCTAGGCATCCACATCCCACCCCCACCCCCTATTAGGGAAACCACCATAAAAAATTTCTCCAAAGCCAACTTCACGCTTCTTAAGACAGAACTGGCAAACTTTACGACACCCATGCAGATGGACAATAAAGGTACAACTGCTGAATCCTACACAAATGCACTTTATAAGCACTTACACGAGTGCATGGATTGTGCAATCCCTAACAGAACCAAGATGCTATCCCCCCAAAAAAGGAAGCCAATCTGATGGTCCCCTGCCATAAACAAACTCTACAACAGAAGAAAGAAACTGTTGCAAAAAAGAGTAAAAATCCCATGATTGGAGGAACTCCCTGGTTAGCCTCAGTAAGAAGCTGAGATCCCTCATAAAATCCTCCAAAGCTAGCTACGAAAACAAAACTGCCACTGATTCTAAGGACAACCACAAAGCATTCTATAGCTATGTCAAGAATCTCAATGGCAACACTCAGATCTGCTCTGAGTTACAGCACAATGGCACTAAATATACAGAACCAACTGATATTGCAAACATCCTGGCAGATAGGTTCAGTGCTAACTTTACCCCCCTCTCATCCCCTAAAGGGCCCATCTCTATACCAGAAAAATGCAAAGTTCCTGTAATCACAGCTGCACAGGTAAAAAACACACTCTCCAAAGCCAAAAACACAGTATCCATGGGACCTGACAACATCCCAGGCTGTGTTCTACACAAACTACAGAACAAACTGGCACCCCATCTAAGTACCATGTTCAATCATAGCCTTACCTCAGGCTTTGTGCCCACTGAATGGTGCACAGTGACAGTCATCCCACTCCACAAAGGGGGAGCCACCACGGACCCCGGGAACTACCACCCCATTAGCCTGATGAGCCTGGTCTACAAGGCTATGGAACATATCATCATGGAACGTATAAACAATGACATTGGTAATCTCCAAACTCTGGACCCCACCAAGTTTGGGTTTCTAAAAGGCAGATCATGTCTCCTAAACCTGATAGTCTTCTTTGAAGCTGACAAAGCCATAGATGAGGTAAGGTGGTTCACACAGCCTATCAAGATAACGCCAAGGCTTTCAACACCATCCCCTACTCTGGAATTAGATAAACTCACTAAACTAGGTATAAATCCCTATGTCACAAGATGGGTTGCAAACTGGCTCACTGACAGAACCCGCACTGTGTAAGTAGCAGACTCCAAATCCAACTTCAGACCAGTGACAAGTGGAGTATCACAGGGTTCAGTCCTGAGTCCTCTCCTGTTTGGTATCTACTTCTCTGAAGTACAGGCTAATGCAATAGGTCTTTGGCTAACGAAGTTTGCAGATGACTGCAAACTCTTAGCCATAATCGAAACTCCTAACAATGTGGGCATCCTACAAAAGGGCCTCACTGAGATAGATGCCTGGAGTCAAAGCCATGGCCTCAAGCTCAATGCCAAAAAGTGCACTATCATCCCTTTTGGTAAAAACTCTGTACCCATGAACTACTACATAGGCAGTAGTCTACTTAACACCGAAAGTGTGATAAGAGACCTTGGGACACAGGTGGACAGTAGTCTCTCCTTTGATAATCACATCACCACAGTAGTCAGGAAATCCTTCTACATGGCACACCTCATCACAAAAGGTTTCTCATCCAGGAAAAAAGAAGTCATTGTTCCCCTCTACCCGTCACTCATTAGACCCATTATAGAATACAGTGCCTCTTTTGGTATGTACCTCACAAGACATCTACAACAACTGGAAAGGCCACAGAAATACCTCACAAAGAGGACTACTGGCCTCAGACAGATGCCCTATGCAGACCGTCTCAAAAAACTCCAGCTTTACTCCATCGCATATTGCCTACTCAGAGGCAATCTTTGACTAATATACAAAGCTATGTCAAACCCAGAGCTGTTGGACATGCTCCACTTAAAGAAATCCCAATCCCTCTGAGCTACAGGCTCTAGGAACCTAAACCTTGTCACAACAATAAACAGAACATGCTGGAGGGATAGATTCCTGTCCCAGAGACTTCCCATACTCTGGAACAAACTACATATCTATATCAAACAAAGCTCCTCATTAGCACTCTTCAAGAAAAATCTTGATGATATTAGATGGGAGATAGGAAATTCACCCCAGGGATCACTTCTGTGGCTCTGCTTGACAGGGGCACATGAAAATAATTTTCTTGGGTGGCTAGGCTTATATAGGCCCTAGGGCCAATAGCCTAGTACCTACCTATGAAGGACAGAAAGACTTAAAATAGGTTGAAGGTCAAGATTTATTATGGAAGTTGACTATAAGTAAATTGTCAGTAAAGGTCAATACGCCATATAAAAAATGAAAAGAAAGAAAATATAATCATTGTAAAGAATTAGAAATGGCAGACCATGTGTTTCTGAAATGTAAAAGAGTAGTGAAATTATGGGAATAAAATGAGTGATTTGAATTATTTTGATGATATAAAGTATGTCTAGCTACTCGGCAGTGTAAATCTTGGCTGAAGATGATTGTCACTGCGGAAGTGACACCCCGACCCCATGTGCAAAATGGGAAAAGGTTTTGAGAATGGATGGATGGATAAAGTATGTGGATGATGTTAACAATGAATGAATGAATACATTTTTAAAGAAACAGAAGCAAGGAATATCTGTATAAGATGGATAAGAAAATGTCTATTAATTGACCTGCATGCTGTGGGAATAGACTCCACAGCCTTCTGCACCAAAGGTGAGTATGCTATCTGTTGCACCACTGGCACTACATTGTGTCATATGGATATAAACATAAGGACAATAATATTATTAGAGATGTTATATTGAGCAATGTTCTCTTTGTTAGCACATGCTTTATGATTACAATGAGCTAAGAGAATTTAGGCAAAATTTCAATTATTTGCTCAAACATGGTGTTCAGAAAAAAATCTCATTTACCTAAACATCCATGCAAAACTCGGTGCTCTCCACATAGCAAAACCATACTTAACACCTCAAGCAAGACTAGCCACAGTTAGAGCTCAGCTTCTGTCTATACTATTATACTGCTCACATATTTTCACCAACTTATGTAAAAACAACCTTCAAAACCAA
This sequence comes from Protopterus annectens, assembly GCF_019279795.1. Lineage (NCBI taxonomy): Eukaryota > Metazoa > Chordata > Ceratodontiformes > Protopteridae > Protopterus > Protopterus annectens. The sequence goes on along the minus strand of NC_056735.1, from coordinate 1,771,296,875 downwards.
GAATCTTGCTACAACAAAATACCTAAGTTTGCAACCAATCTCCCTCATAAAGCTCATCACTGCACTGCTCTAAAACAACTGAACTGGCTAGAACTGCTTCACCTAACTTTAAATCAACTTGTTCCCACCCACAAAATTATTCAAAACCCTCTCACCTGCCCTGCCATCTCATCCCTTGTCCAGGCTCAAACTTGTAACAGAGCCCTCAGATCTTCCAACAGACCACTGCTCAAAGTTACTCAGTCCCGAAACTCCCACGGAGACTCCCTCTATTCAAACAAAATTCATAAGTACTGAAATTCCCTCCCTTTAATCTTACAAAGTACCCCATCCTCTTCTGATTTCAAATGTAGGCTAAAAGAACACCTCAATAGCAACTGGTTATGCCCATATTGCTCTCCTGGATAATTTCCTTTACCACCTTTCACGTGTTACTTACTTATCTTCTCTCGTCCAAAAATACTTTTCTTCCCTCATTCTCTGCATTTACCCACTACCTCTCTCCCTCTCACTATCTGTTTACCTCCTAAGCACTCAATATTCTCCCCCTCCTTTCTGCCTGAATCCTCTCCTTGCTGTTCACCTCCTATATTAATATGCAAATTAACAAATGATCCTTTGCATTTCTTATAACTCTGTAATCTAATTTCCTAAGGATGTACCACCCTGTTGATTCTCTGTTTTGTTTTGTAACTATTTTAGTGCTAATCAAATGTCTTATATTGTATTGTACATTAATGGAGCTTTTCTCCCCGGGTCTCCACTGAAAAGGGCTACCAAGCCCAGTCGGACACTACCCAGTAAACAAATGCAAAATAAAATGAAATAAAAATAAATTTGCTTCTATTTAATATTGCAATTCCTTCATGTACCAGTAAAGATAAATTATCACTTTTTTAGTATCTCTTAGCTGTTGGACATAAACTAATATCTAGTCACAGGAAAAATTCTATTATACCTCCCTTTTCTGACTTTTAGTACAACCAATATTGTATATGAAAGTTAAACTAATCTTTCTAAAATTTGATTTGATCTATTTACCCATAACATTTCTGTACAATATTTTTCTTTCATTTTCAATTTCATTTATTTTTATTTTCTATAATACTATCTTTTATTCTAATTACAAATGCCATCACCTGTCTTTATTATTATAGAAATGTGAGGACATTACTATGTTATAATATTAGTTTTCTCTTCAGAATAAATTAGGCCATATCATAACAATCAGTTAGAATATGTAATTATAATATTTATATTTTGAGGGATTCCACATGTTGTATATGTTGTACACAGACTTATTTAGATTTAAATAGGATTTATTTATTTAAATTTTTCTTATTATAACTGAATTAAGACTAAGTACTGTTTTGACTGTTGAGGAAGCCACGGTGGTGTAGCGGTAGCGCTGTTGCCTCACAGCAAGAGGTTCTCCTGTTCGATTCTCAGCTGGAGCACCTTCTGTGTGGAGTCTGCATGTCCTCCTCGTGGTCGAGTGGCATTCGAAAGGCATGCATGAATGGGCGTGCCTTCGTTGAAGGTTGGGCGTCGAGCTGGCACCTCGGCACAGTAAAAATCTACTGCCAATCATTAGCAGACCGGAGTTCCGCTGTGGTGACCCCTAACTGGGAAAAGCCAAAAGAAGAACAACAACAACTGTTTTGACTGTTGAGTTCAAATGCCACTGAATTATATAATTAATATGATGAAAAATTATCCATCATAAACGTTAGCTGATTTAACTGAAACTCTTAATAAAGTCAGCGTTAAGTGTTGCACCATTTTAGCTGAAGATTACATAAAGTAGCATTTCAGTATTCCCAGTGTGGTGAAATTATGTTGCCAGAAATAACCCCTTTTAGGATGAAGACTACATAGGGCAAAAATGATTTCTGAGTTAGTAAACAAATAGATTTAGTTTGTTTCTCAATCAAAATTAATTGACGTTTGAGCAATCCCACGTTGTACTTTGTTTAATGATGTTTGGACTTAAGATCGAAGGTTTTGATAGCTATGTGCCCTGGTGAATAATGTTGCGTTAAATGAATATCAGATTAAGGTGATTCTATCTGTGTGTGTTTGCACAGATTGTTAGTGAAAATTGAGGAAAGCAGTGGTCTTAACCATTGAATTATTGAGTTCTGCTCTGAAGGGAAGACTTGAAGCACACTAGAAGTGTACTTTTTGCAGTCTTTTGCCACCACTGTCTGTCAAGTACTCTAGCCATTTATCCCATGGATTCTCTGTCAGTGGAGTGAGGGACAATACTTTCATTTACACAGCCATCAGACGCAGTTTGATTTTCTTCCTTTTCTCCCTTATCCAAACTGCACACACACTGCTAGGTGCTGGGGGAGTGACATGCAATGGGCAGTCCTTGGAAAATGTCTGCTCAGTTTTACAAAGAGCAGTACCTCTAAAAAGCGCTGCTCCTACCCCATGATTAGGAGCTGTGCTCTTTCTGGCCTCTAGGAGGGAGACTGCACTGTGCTGTGTGCCCCTGAGTGTGCTCAAACCCCTCACACCCCTGAAAGAGGCAAGCAGCTTATACCCCTTCATTCATTTTTCTCCCAACCCCCATCCGTCAATGTCAGGACACCTAATCAAACTCCAATTACTTGGGTCACACTGTTACATTCCTCTATGCCATAGAAATGTACGGTGCAGTAGTTGGTATTAGCTATAGCAAATGTTTGGAGAAGTCCAGGAATGCAGCAGCTGTAGAATGTCCATTATTCCACCTTGGGGCTACAAGATAACTTACAATAGATATGTGGGTGTTACGTCCAGTTCTGAAGTCATGCTGAGAAGGTGTAATTGTGTTTGCCACATATGTACATTGTTGGTTGACTGCAAATAGCTCACTCTGTTATTTTTCATGGAGGTTTTAGTATGATTATAGGCCTATAGTTCTTAACCTTTTGAATTTTCCTCCTCTGAACTGTGGAAAATGGTTTGCACGCTTCCCAGTATTATAAAAATGATCTTTATTAATACTCTTGTTTATTATGCTGGTGAGAGGGAAGATAATATATGGAGTCACTTGAATTTATACATGTTGAGGCACATTTTTTTTTCAGTCTTGATGGCATTTCCTTTATAGTGGAAGCATTATCTTCTTAAAACTAGAATGTTAAGTTTACCATAGCTTAAGTATTGCTTGTAAAGTAGGATGTGCTATTATTTTCAGTAAAGTAATTTTTAAATTTAGTAACACCACGTATACTCAGTTTAACCACTATGGCAGACAGGAAGTGGGTGAATAAAAATGTAAAACATAAATAAAAATGCCACAATCATTTATAAATGAAACAGGTAACTTTTAAAATCTCTTGTATCTACAACAAACTAGATTTCATCAGATCTAACATACAGCTCATTTGCAATATTATTTAAAAAACAAGCCACCAATCAATTTCTTATAAGACTGTCATCTAACTGAATTAAGTAAAGCAATCAAATTTAATTAATTCCTAATGTTTAAAATGCATACTTTCTAAATGTGTGAAGATTTAAATGTTATTCATACAAAAAAAATCATTATTCCAACAAAATATCATATAATAAAGATATCTTCCCTTACAATATAAATGTAGAATTCATAACTTTGGACACATCAGTTTCAAAACACTAATAATGGAAATGTGGTCATTTACAGCCAACAAGTCTATTGCATTAAATCTTAGCTGACATGATAGTTCCTTAAATTCATTTCTTGATTCTCATAAACCACACCTTTCATCTCTTAGGACTTTCTCAAGCACTCCAAATTTGTATTTGTCAGTGTTGCTTGTTTTGCTTAAACAAGAAAGTGTACGTCTATAAAGTACTTTATTCTTGTTTCCCTTCAAAATATCATAAATGTGCTTATAAATTCCTTTTGTTGAGGGGGTCACTATGTTTTTCCTATATAAAACCATACATATTCCCGGCATAAAGTCATGTATTCCACTCTACTCACTGGTTCATTGTTATATTTTATACAGGTGACATGTTTGCTCTGATGAAGCCTGGTTTGTTAGAGGTGAAAGTGCTTAACTAAAATACATTAATATGGTTTTAAAAGTTACTGGTTTCATTTAGCCATGATTGCGGCATTTTTATTTACATTTCACATTTTGATTTACCCCCTTTCAGTCAGTACCTGCTCTTTCTATTATTTTTTCCTTTTTAAATGTAGTATTTGTGTCAGGGTGTGATGGTAAACCCAGAGGATCACTTACCGTGTATTATCTAGTCGTTTTGCTGAAAGAGCTGCAGAACTTCCAAGAGACATATTTGTCTGTAGCCCCTAGTAGTAGTAACTATTCAAGCATATAAAAGTCTGGAAGATGTGAGGAGAGGCAAACTTTTAACCTTAGGGGTGGGACAGAACGCCGGCCACTTCAGTGATGCAGAGGGATAAAACTCTAACTACAGCCCATCCAACCAGAGTTCAATCAGCAGCTCAGGTGACTAGAGGACTTGGACAATGTTGGCATAGATGAGGGGCACTGGGGGTCAGGCCAGTATAAATGAGGTCCAAGGGAATGAAAAAAGAAAGGGTAGAGTTTTATTATATTTAGGCTCCCTAGTATCTGGTGAAACTTTCACATTTTTTGACATATGATATGATATACTTCTCATATTAAGGTGTCTTGTTAGAAATGACTCGAGTATTTTACCTATTCTGTGCAATCTACCTTATCTTCATTTTTTGTTATTGTTGTTCTTAGGACTATAATCACCGGTGCATTTGAGGTCTGACACTAATTGCTCTGGAAAACAAAGAGCTTTACTCCTGCTAGAATGTGATACCTGACAGGTGTCAGGTCTCTTTCTGGTGAAACTCTGTTGAAGTTTCCTCCAGGCTTCACAGCGGCTCTCTGCAGAGCACTTTAATGTTGTGTCAGCACCATATTGAACTGAACCCACAACATCACACTCTGTAGGCAAAGACTTAACATATATGCTGAATGTTCACTGAAGGCTTCATTTTTGCTTTGAAAGACAGGTGATAGTTCTCTGCCTTATTTGACCGTATAGATTTTGCCTCTTTAAATAGGTAGCAAACAATGTTGTTTTATTATTAATAAAGCCTGTTTGTGGTAACATAAGCTGTAAGTGATTATGGCTATGGTAAAAAAAATGATTTTGAGAACTCAGGAAATATGATTGCTGCGACTTGCCTTTTGTTTAAGTGTTCTCTTGGTTTTTCAGGTAATGTCAGAAGAGAAGCACTGACTAAGAGCTCCTTCAAAAAGTGTTATTCTGCCACTGGAATACTGTCTGTATCAGCACATACTGCATATTTCTAAAACTGCATTGTGGGGGATATCATTCGGATGCACTTACTAATTAATCCTATATTACTTGAAACTCTAAAATTGTATATTCTCTGCTGATTCTGAACTATTCACTTGGGAAAAAATCACTGTTTTGGAAGTGGAACTGATATTTTACCAGTGCCAGTTCCTGGACTATCAACAATGTGGATACTAAACTTCTTTGCATTACAGTGTGTGCCACATATCATTGTCGACCATTGTCAGTTCTTTACTGCAAGAGTTGGGTTTCTATATCCATTACAACGTCCACCCATTCATTTAGTATGACGAGCACAGTGGCTTTGTTGTATCTCTGCCTCAAACCCCCAGAAACTCAGATTTCTATACCATTTACCATCTGGGTGAAATCTGCATATTATCCTTGTGTCCGCATGAGGTTTTTCTGGGTTCTTTGACTGCATCCTACTTCTCAAAGCATTCTACTATAAAGCTGCACACATATATATATATATATGTGTGTGTCTATATATATGTGTCTGTATATATAGATAGATAGATATAGATATATATAGATATATATGTTTTGTGTGTTTGTATATATGTGTGTGTGTGTGTGTGTGTGTGTGTGTGTGTGTGTGTGTGTGTGTAAAGAGAGAGACAGAGAGAGAGTATACTTGTGTTTGTGACCCACATTACTGATGAAAAGGATCTGAGGATGGGTTCACTTCTCTGTTAACAAATAAAATATTTAGCACTACTGCTACACATTCAAGGTCTCCCCTTCCCCCTTTTTAACAGTTTGAAATGTTTTCTTCTCCTGTCATCTGAGATCATTGTATCTATAACAGCTCAGTGAGCTCCCTTCAGTCTTACACTTGACTAGCTTAAGTGCATTGAAGTTGTTATGAATATTCCTGTAGTTTGACATTTTTTTACTTCTGGATGACTGCCACAAATACTGAAAATGCATTTTCCTACAAACACGTGGCTGGCTTTGCTAAGACCACTACTACAACTAAATGTATCTTTGAAGGCCTTCATCAGCTTTCTCTGCAAAAAGGAAAACTTTTACCAATGACCTGACTCTTCTGGTTGTGAAATGGACATAAAATTTACACACATATATATATATATATATATATATATATATATATATATATATATTTATAGACATGCACACACACACACACACACGCACGCACACACACACACACACACACACACACACACACACACACACACACACACACACACACACACACACACACACAGACACACACACACACCTTATCCTGTGGTGAAATGATGGCTCTCAGTTGTCCACACACCGCTGCACACCTGTTATGTGAGTTAAAGTGTGTATGCACACCTTGTTATCAGCAACCATCACTTCACTTAATATTCACTTCTCTCTGCTTCTTCAGTCTGACATACGCTCTTGCTTCCCTGCTACCTTGAGTAGTATATGTTGCTTCTCTGAAAATGAATTAATGAATAAATAAATCATATAAAAAGGGCACTGTTCATTCAAAACAAGACATCGATCTCATTCTGCTCCTCAAATATTCATTGCACTTTTTTAATTTTAACCTTTTATAATAATTCCTTCTAGGAAATACCTTTTTCTTTTTTTTTTATCTTGTCAATATTTTTATACGGTTGTTGCCTGAATATTTATTTCACTTGTTTCATTTTAATCCTTTATAGTAATTCCTTCTATGAGATACCTTTTTCTTTTTTCATTTTGTCAATATTTTCATAAGATTGCTGCCTGATAATTATAATGTTCATAAAAATATGACAATATTACACAGCTATCAGTAGCCTAGTTATTACCCTACATGTTGGAACAATTTGGATGTTCTTGCTGCTCCTGTATAAGGCATGCTAATCAGCTTTCTTCTCCTGCCCTTGTCAGAGTGTTAAATGAGCATGTCTGCACTGAATTATTTCATGCTTTATCTTAATTTTAACCCAGACCATCTCCTTGGTGGGAGATATCTCTTGCTCCTTTTGCTTGCCTGTGTACATTAATAATATTTTCTGCCTGATTACAGTCCAACTAGTGTGGCTTCTATAATGCTTACTGCATAACTATTTAGAATTAATGTTATTGCAGAATACCCATGAAAACATTGTAACTATTTCTTCTGCTGGCATTCTATACATCATAACAGTCTTACATTAATCAATATGCGTTTGCCTATTCTGTTATTAAGTATACTTGTCTTTGCTCAGCTGTGTTATAATTAACAGATTTGCTTATTTAAACATCACATGCTGCCTTCCTGTGGTAACATCAAATAGTAAAATATAAGCACTTAGGATAAAATATTCATGGTATTTGTTTTAGTGGCTTCTGACTGTGGTTAACCAGTGCAGTACAGTGGTGGTTAAAGTTTGAGTACGTAAGCTACATGTCTAGATGATTTTGGGACAAGGTAGATGTCTAAAAAAGCAATATTCTTCATTTTGTGGTCTTTGAGCTGTAGCAAACAGCAGATGATCTGTCATATGATGTATGAGTAAGCAACTAAGTGCATAGTCCTCACTCTGGGCCAGGGTAGTGCAATCTCAGGGTCATAAAAATGCAAATTACCTCTTGCACCCAATTCCAGTAGACAGAAGACAAGCAATATAAACTCAGTGATACATATGCAATACTCATTATGACTGCATCAAACTAGCCTTCTACAATGTGGCAGCATTACACGTATTAGTTTTAATCCCACTATATTTCCATCAGCACCAATAAGCTTTCCTATTTATGTTGCAATATTACCATCCAATTCATATAAAACGTAAGTTATCATAAACACTCCCACTGCCATGATGGTTCTCAAGTAGTCAGACAAACAGAGAGTGAATGATCTTTTCATCCAGCTACTTTTCCTAGTACTGGTCATAATGTTGCTTGAAACCCTGCTGATGTGCAGTACACCCATTACTAAACAACTCCTCATGACCATCTTTACCCATAGATGCTTTGCTTGCTTTGATCTCAAGCAAAAGTCATAGCTTCCAGCATTTACTGAATGTTTTGCTCTACGGGTGTTTCCAACTCAAGGTTACCACAATGAATGGCTTACTATTAATCATAAACAGTCCAGAAAAAGAAAATTTGCTCCAGTAAATACCCCCTTCTCTAATTATACATGATGTTCAGCTCTGATCTGGATTTACTATTGTCCTCTACATTAAATTATTGGGCTGGAAAGAGTAATTATAGGTCCTGCATTATACTAGCTGACATGCAATGCCTGTGGAATAAAATGAACTCAGTGAGTACTTTGGTCATTCCATGTCAGCCTGATGTTGTGGATGCGAATTAAGACCTGATTTAAACCTAGCACATCAGACCATACATTACCCACGTCAGACTTTAATATTTTCATAAATGGAGAAGCAACATGCATAGAAAATAATTTCCACACCATCCTTACCATCCTTACCATCATCGTTAGTAGAGACTAGACCCTCAAGTTAAGAGATTTTATTTTACCAACTGAACGAGGCCATCACCTCCTCTCTAATAACTTCAAATGGGCACAGAAAAGTATGCTATTTAAAACACAGCATGAATTTGCCTTACATTTAAATTAATGATTTTGATGGAATTAAAGTAAAGCAATCTCTGTGGTGCATTTTATGTTCCTTGTTTAAAGGGAAAGGGGCACTTTTCAGCAAATTAATATCACATATTAAAAAAGTGATACCATTTCCAGTTACAAATGTTCCAGATCTTAATGATATTGCAAATGTCATTACCTATAGCATCCATGCACATACCAGGGTCCCACTCTTGTAGTTCCATTTTTAATATCTGTCACATTCATGATTTTGAAATCTGGCTTTAGAATTGGACAACTTTTTCATTTATAAGTCTATGAAAAGTGATAATCATCTAATATTTTTCTATTACTGGCTCAGTAAGTTAACAACTAGACTAGTGTCACCAGTAGTTGTTTTAAACAACCATGTTGTGTGCTAAAGCTGGGCAGTGTTCTCTCCCATTAGATGCACCAATAGAACCCACGGCATTACAAGAAGATAAATATGCTCAGTTGTTATCACCTACAAACTACTGTCCAAGGCAGGGGTCCAATCCATTCTACCTTTTCTACACTGCTGGTAATGATGTATTAAAGTGTTCTGTCTGATTCATTCATAAATTATTTAAGAAGAAGGTATGAATTTAAACTAACCATAATGTTGTGATTAGCATGTATTGAAAGAACAGCGCAGTTTTCAATGAACAATATTCACTTTTTAAAGATCATTTTAACATTATTGAGTGCAATAGGTTTTTTAGAACTATGTTAAAGCAAAACTGTAGAGACATTACAGATACATTTTGTACTGAAATCTTTGATTAAACTAGAAAGATTTTATTATAATCACTACAACTGAAGGAAAATGAGACAGTGTTATGGTACTCAGCTGTTAACCTACTGGTGGATGAAGTTTTAGTTCTTAAATACCAAACCCTTAGTTTCCCAAAGTTCTGACTGTCTCGACAAAACATCATTGTCAGCAAACTATTCCAGCAGTTATGCCCTTTTTGGGGTCATTTCTCCCTATTGTGAGTTGGTGTGACCTTGGAGTTATAAATATATTTAAGAGGGTAGGAGCTTGCCTCCCACATCTGGGTGTGCAAGGGTGCTTGTCCCCTGCAAAAACATTTGTTTGTTTCTTATGTTTTCTCTGGAACTAGAGTTTGAGGACGCTGACCATCCGGGGGGGAGGGGTCATTTTTAATGACCTGTAGTGGAAACATACTCACAAGGACTGTAACAGTGTCAATAAAGTGTAAATTTGATGCTAATTTAGATAAAGCATAATAAAATAACTGTACTTAGCTGCCATGTAATTGTACTTAGCATCCAGGCTGTTAGTATTATTACAATACTTTGCATTGTTACTATGTATATCCAAATGTCCAATGTAATCAAAACCTTCAAATGTAAAGCTGTATAGTGTATTTGGAGGTTTTTCCCTGGGCCTCTGGTGAAAAAGGACCTGTGTCCAGACGGACTATCCCAGTAAACAAATGTAAAATAAAATAAAGAAAGAAATAAATAAAATAGACCTAATACTGGTGGTGCTGCGGTAGCGTTGTCGCCTCACAGTACGACGTTGTCCTGTTCGATTCTCAGCTAAAGCGTCTTCTGTGTGGAGACATGCGTGAATGGACGTACCTTTGTTGAAGGTTGTATGTTAGGGCTGGCAACTCAGTACTTAAAAATCTACTGCTAATCATTAGCGGACCGGAGTTCCGCTGTGGCGACCCCTAACCGGGAAAAGCCGAAAGATACAACAACAACTGATATTTACTGTGAAGTATGCTATTGAAAACTGATAAGTGACTCAGGCTTACATTTCTCTGAGCATCTACGATTTCTCAGCATACATAAGTGATAGACAAAGATGCACAACAGGAAACAAGCATGATATCTGTTGGCTCAGTACAATAAAGCTGGAATTCAAGATGTACACCATAAAGGTAAGACGTTTACTATCATTGTAACAACAGAAGACATAGCCAGTATGAATTCAGTTTTAAAGAAGCAAACTGCCATAACTGTGATATACAGAGAATTATAAAAAGAACCTACTGCAGCAGGTAACGTTCACAGAGCAGAAGTAAATGTTTTTGTGCATGAATGCAACCTATGTAATAAAAGAAGTGGAGCTATTAGAAGAGTAACTTATTCAGTGAATTGCAACAGACAAAACAACAAAGGGTTGCTGTATCTATTTTGTCAGAGGAAATGTTTCCAAAGAAACTCATACAACCTAGTACACTTAAGCTAAATACTTATGGTGCAGAGGAAGTGTTGTGGGATTAAATCATGAGTAATGCAGTGTTCTATGAGAAACAAAATGGGGAACAGACATTACTCATTGTGAATGAAATAGTTCCTGCTCTTTATGGGAATAAATGTAATGGAAGTTTTATCCAAAACTTAAGTTAAACTGAAAAGAATTGAAACCAGTGATCAGAGTGGTGAACTGGAGTTACTTGAAGATGTGTTTTAAATTTGTACTGAATTGCTTCAAGAGGAGCTAGGCCCAACTTGCATTGCTATAACAATCAGAATGTTACTCCAAATTACCAAGACTCATCCCCAGATACTAGCATTGAAAGACTGTTGTGTAAGAGTTGAAAAGATATGAGAAAGCACATTGAATATGCCACACCTGTAGTTCTGTAGTTCCAGTAATTGAAAGGGACATTTCGATTTGCTTGTTTTATGATTATAAGTTAACAGAAAATCAAGCTGCACATAATGAAGCATATTCATTGTGAAGTTTACTCTGTCAAAGCTGATGGTCATGTTAAATTGTGGAAGTATATTCTTCAACAATTAATCAGCATTTGCATATCAGTGAATGCTACTGGAAGTTAAATTTAAAAATCCAGTGACTTTATAACCATCAAAGTTTACCTGCCTGCAAAAGTTTTCCATTTAGTATAAGTTTTGACACATCTATGATTCAAAGAATTATGGAAATTTGTTCACAGATTTGAATATAGTGATTTTTCTTACATGACTTGCTAATCATAAGGGAAAACAGAATGTAGGCACTTGACTAGCTTACATTTCATGCATGTCAAGTACAGTATGTCTAGTCCCACAGCACACTCAACTAGTATGTGACTCCTGGCAGTAGTGTGTGTGTGTGTGTGTGTGTGTGTGTGTGTGTGTGTGTGTGTGTGTGTGAGTGTGTGTGTTTGTTTATCTCTGATTGCTTACCTTGTGTGTGTATGTGCATATGTCTGTCTGTGTGATTGTATGTGTGTATGTGTCAGTGTGTGTTTGTCTGTGTGCCTGTATGTGTGTAGGTGTCTGTGTCTACATGGGTGTGTGTGTGTGTGTGTGTGTGTGTGTGTGTGTGTGTGTGTGTGTGTGTGTGTGTGTGTGTGTGTGTGTGTGTGTGTGTGTGTGTGCAGATGAAAACTAGGTTGAGGCCTATGTCAAGACATCCTTCAGTATGTAAATCAAATCCCTTGGCATCAAACACAACACTTCCTAAGACTTGCATATCAGCAGTGATTGGGACACACATAGTCTTTGTCTTACACCATGGTATACCTCTTCCACATATAACAAAACACAACAAACCTTACTGCTTCACAAGTAAACTACTACATTAGATCATCTACAGTAGTTCTGCCATGGCATAAACCCCATAGACTGTTGACATTATTCCAGGTGGTATGCAATTGTTGTCAATTACATCCTTTAGCTCAGTATCCTGTACAGAAAACAAAAATAATACCAGCCCCAATGTCCTACCTCTTTTGACTGTTTGTTTTTGTTGCAGACTTTCGACTTCCTTCAGGCAATTTATCATAATTCAGATTTTTCTATGGCAAACTTCCATAGTGCAATGATCACATTAACGACCAAGGCTGATTTTTATCACCTAGTTTTGATGTTTTCAGCACATTCATTATGTTAATAAGCCTATTGAGAATGAATATTCTTGAATCGTGATTTTATCTAATGTCATGCAAAGAAGATCCTTTAACATCATGCATTCGCATTACTACCAGTGAACTGTTTTGTGCATAAACAGACAGGTTAATGATCATGACGGGACATGGGAAAACTATTCTCATATTTGGGCCTGCAAACGAGTTAAATGCAGAAATAGAAAAATATGAAAGCATGGTGTGGTTGGTACATTCAGTCAATGCCATTGTTTACATCCTGTCACTCCGAGTATTTTCACACACCAATGATGGCAGCACGACTGATTGCATTAATGAGGTGTCCAAAGATAGGCATCATGTTGCAACAGTAGCAATATGTGTGAGCATGAGAGGAATGTCATTTGTCTCTGGTTTGTAATCTGTTCCATGGCCATGGCTGCAGAAGACACCGAGGATGGCAGAGCTTATCAGAAGTAAATCATTGCCATACACAGAGGTATTAGAGTTCCCACTATAAAGTGGATACCTGCAGGGCAGTGACTGTGGCTACTGGAATCCACTGCTCTAGGGAGCAGTGCCAGTGCCACCACTTTGACATCAAGAGGTGTCATTCTGATCTCCCCGTCAAATGGGAAGAAGATGTCAAAGATAGTGCATTTGAAATGTACAGTAAATACGAAGGGCGGGTTTTGACCATTTTATTTCATATATAGTCAAACAGGCACTTGCAGAACATGTCATTTATGATACTTCTATTTCTTATTCATGTTTTTCGCTCAAGACCAGATTGCAGAGAACAGTTTCCTGTGGTGAAGGATAGAGAAGCATTTCTCCAGATGTGGAGATTAAAATGTTGCCTTGCATCTTTTAGTTTTGTATATCATAGCAGAATATTATTGCAACTACAATTACTTAGAGGCACTTGTCACCCAGATGCAATAATTGTATGCATTACTGATAAAACCTCTAAATGTGTTACTTTGTTACCCATATGTTCTGCATGTATGGAGGATCCACGTAGTACACATTTGCATACACATTCCTGGCTTTATCTGCCCATACAGCATGCCTACTGCCAGAGGGTGCCTAATATGCTCCACAGTTGCTAGAATAACGGCCAAAAGCACAACCACAGAACAGGTGTGTCTACAACAGGAAGGGCATGATTTTCATCATACTAGCCATGCACTTAACATATGCCCAAGAAGATGCCATTTCCAACTGGCATATTGATTGGAAACATGCATTACAACAGTCATATCCCATGGTATATAGCAGCAAAGTTAATTATACTGGTTGTACACCATAAGTTCATAAGTGCCTGTGTGATGAGCAATTGACGGACTGGTTTTGGTTCATGTCACTGGCACAAAATGAATGCCAGACTGCATACATGCTAACACTGTCCAAACCACATGGCATGCCTTTCTCCATGACCCATACAATATACCACAGAGGAATACCTTCACACACCTTCCATGCCCTATTATGGTTAACAGCACCATCTTGCCATTGTTACACCTCTTCCAGGGTTAGGATACAATGCAGCTGCAGTCTTGTACATGCATCAAACAGTAGAAAGTTTCATAGTCTACGCCTAGGCAACAGTAGTGGTCCTGGCATACTTGCATAAATATCAGCTATTTAGTCCACCTGTAGGCCCCTCTAAGACTGGTCAGCAGTCAGGGTAGTAATATCTTGTCTCTCTGTTTTTATTATATTTTATTGCTCTCAATATTTCTTACCATTTCCTGCAGTATCTGACACAGCTGTGCCTGTGGTACTGGTACTACAGTAATACCTGCTTCACCATAGACCTAGTCCATTTCCTGCCAGCTCATCGTTTGCCAATAAGACATTCTCTGTATCAGGTGACACCAATCCTCTGGGAGGTGCCGACATGAAAGTGTCTCCAGTGGTCTCTAACAGTTGCTCACTACTGGAGGGGAATGCTCTCATTCCCTCTGGTGATATCTCTCATGGGTTATAGTTCCTCACCCAACAGAGGTCAGAGTAGGTGATGCAGAGATCATGGACAGATGTTTAAAGGGACAATCCCAGGGATTTTTTTGTTTTGATTCTGGTCTTTGTTTACATTTTCAGTCTGGCTTTCTGGGCATGTCCCAACTATGGCTGCAGGGGTTGGGGGAGGGTGCTTACAGGAAGCTTCAGAGGTGTTGGGCAGATTCCTTCTCAAACTGCAGTTGTACTCACAACAGCTCTCACTGAGTCATTCATTAGTTTCAACTGTCCTTTTTATCCTCAGAAAACTAGCTTTTCAGCAATGTTATGACTTGACTTGCTAATACCCTGCAGGAAAACATCTGAGCACTGCAAAGTTAAAACATTGGTAAACAGGAGTTTTCAGTTAATTTCATTTCATATTTTATTTTGTGCAGATTTCTAAATGATAGCTAAGTGCAATGATTTTATGACACAAATGCCCTAGCTTCTGTAGAAAGCATGTGAAAGATGCAAGTTTCAAACATTAGTAGAAACAGTCTTGTTTCTTTTTTCATGTTCAAATTGATCTCTGAATACTAGCCAAGTGTGATGGTTTTCTTACCTGCTAATAGCTCTATGAAAAGGCATATGTGTGATACAGGGTTCAAACATGAGTAGACAGTCTTTGGTTTCTTTTATTTTGTAGTCTACATATAAACTCAGAAAGCTGCTCGACTAACACAATTTGAATTATTGTGCATTTTCTGAAGGATAAGAAGTCTGAGCTCAAATATAGGTCATTATTTAGTGACTTTCATCTTCATTGATTTGGAGGAAAAACGCACATTTTATGAGGAACAGACCAAAAATATCAGATGAAAATCCGGGCATTCTGCAAAAAATCTGGACAGTTGAGAGGTATGGGCAGACACACTTATCCATTCCTTTAATTTCATATTTTATTTTGTGCTGTTCTCATGCATTTCCTACTATACGTGCTATATGCTATGCCCCTGTACTAAGCCGGACTAGTTACCTACCCTAACCTAAATATCCTCTGCTTACCCTAAACTTCTCATTAACTGTTTCCATTTACCTCCTTAACAACTTGTAACCTCTTTTTCCTTTTCTTTCAGTTTAACTCTTCCCCTGTGGATACTTTCAAAGGGAACTCTCTTTATCATGTTATAGGTTCATAGGTTCATAGGTTCATAGGTTCATACTAGGCTATCTGCCCAAGGGCATTTATAAGCCTAGCCCATAGTTATGTGGCTTTCGCCACCCCTTTAGTTTGAATAAAAACTATGCCTATCATTTTGCTGTGCCTCTGTCAAGCAGTGACGCTGAAGTAATCCCTGGGGTATATCTGCAATCTCCCATCCATTGGTCAAGATTCCTCTTGAACAAGACCAGAGAGGTGCTCTGCCTCACATGTACCGGGATTTTGTTCCACAGCATAGGGAGTCTCTGGGTGATGAATCTGTCCCTCCAGCATGTTCTATTTATAACCGTGTCAAGGTTTAAGTCTCCGCCCTTGTGGTTTTGAGGGATCTAGATTTTTTGAGGTGAAGCATATTCATCAAATCTGGGTTTGACATGGCCTTATATGTCAGGCACAGGTCACCTCTGAGCAAGCGGTATGAGACTGAATAGAGCTGGAGTTCTTTCAGTCGGGCAGCATAAGACATATTTTTGAGACCCTTTATCCTTTTGGTGAGGAACTTTTGGGGCCTTTCAAGCTGCAGCAGGTGTCTGGTCAGATACATTTCGAACGGGGCATTGTACTCAATCATAGGTCTAATAAGTGATGAGTACAGGGGGACGATGACCTCCCTTGATCTAGATGTGAATCCCTTCATGATCAGGTGGGTGATATAGAAGGTTTTCCTAACTACTTTAGCAACATGAGTGTCAAACGAAAGGCTACTGTCAACCTGGGTCCCCAGATCTCTGATGACTTTTTCTGTGCTCAGTGGATTGCCACCTATATGGTAGCTAGGGGTAGCCTTGGGTAGCTAGGGGTAGCCTTATCATAAAATAAACTGTCTCCCTCCTATTTTGCACTGCACCTGTATGCTGTAGTGTTCCTACATTTTTCTATGCTATGATTTCTGTCCTTATTGTATAGTTCTGTGTTAATCTGAAATGTCCTCTGTATATACAAAAATAGTGTCATTTTATTTGCTGTGCTTTACTGAATGTACCTTGGAGCTTATCTCCCCGGGCCTCTACTGAAAATGGACATATATCCAGTTAGACCAGCCCGGTTAACAAATGTAAAATAAATAAATAAAAAATAATGCTACATGTTGGTGACTTAGTGGTTGCACTGTATGATATGCCCTTAAGCAGTTTTATTTCTCTTTCTACCTTACAACTGTATGCATTTGTACTTAATTCCACTGTTATCTGTAGACAAGTAACTGGAATGATACAGTGTGGGTTTTTTGTCATCATGCTGTCTGTATTGCCTGATGAGTGGCTAATTCCTTGTCTGACAATCCTTAGTCTTACATGACACTTTTCAAACTGTTGTTGCCATTCCAAGTTACTCAAATGAAGCCAACCTCAGACCAGTGACACAACTAGTATCCTACCCTCTTCACTACCTCATACTAAAGTGGGACATGTGACAACCCTATATTACTGACATTACTGAAGATACACAGCACACATTGGAAATCTGTTCTGTAAAATAATGAAGGTCAGTGCTGCACTATATTCCTTAATACTGTACTACCTGTCATTATTTCTAGATCAAACATTCTCTTTTCAATACAAAGGTTACATTCTTACTTTGTTATAGGGCAATGTTAAACACAAGGGTACCTCCATCTGTCTTTTGACTGTATTACTGAGATTATACAACATTATATTCTTTAATCAAATGTCAATAAGTACATAAATAAACAATAAATGTACTTGAGACAGTGCAGCTCTGCTCTAATATGTGTACTATTCCTAAACATACTGTGTTGTGCTTTTCTTCCTTTTGATTGTCACTCTCTGCTACAAAAGTATTGTCATGTGCTTCAGTTTGTAAGCTATGTCTAGTACTGATTTTTTTTTTTTTTTTGGCTATGCCTAACAGCTATCTAGACCACTATATATCCATTTCTAAGCCATTTGTTCTTGTTTTGGCATGATGAAAAGGACACCCTACAGTGTCACATGCCAATCAACAGTTTTCAGCCCAAACTTTGTATCCCCCCTGCATTTCTAGGGTGTCTACCACAGGGACATCTTTATGTGATCTGTGAGTGTTACTCCAATAAAGTGGATTACATATTGGGGTGGCATCCTGGGACTCTGCTCCAATCAAATTATGTCATTCCTGTCAAAGAGAAACAGTTAACTGTTCTTTGAGATCTCTTAAATTTCAAAGTTCTGCATGTGTACTGTTGTGAGTATCTAGATATACTACGTGAAGCAACATCATGTCAGCCACTTGTACACATACCCTCATCCATTGGATTCTTCCTTCTCTGCTGGAACAATCTTATACTTTGAAGACATCTCTTAAAGGTATCATCAGTTTTACTTTATAACCCCTCTGTATGCTCTGCAGGCACACCCACCATGTAATGGTAGTCTGTTCACTACCCAAAGTACTTGGGTTAATTTCCAATTAATGGTGCTGCAATATAGCACAAGAGAGCTATAAACTCCTGAATCTACCACCCTTTAGATGATATGTTAAACTGAGTTTCCCAATCACTCCAGTGGCTCTACTTGATAGAGACACTGGAAACTGACATCGGGTGGCACAATGCCAGGGCACTTCCATGGACTAGGCTTGTAAAGCCTCTAGGGCCATTAGCCTAGTACACACCTATGAACCTATTTGCCAAAGAGGTGTTAGCTCAGATTGATCAAGGATCTTGTGTGTTTGTCGAAAAGAGCAGTGGAAATTCACTGATCAGCTGCAATAATTACACTGTTTTGAATGTATATAGTTTAAACTGTTTCGAATTTCTGTATGAGTGGTGGTGAAATCTGTACATTAATATTTTCTATTGGTGAGACCATGTATTTCTACAACATATACTACACAAATTTGGATACAGCAGATTTTGCTCAGCTTGCAAGTTGCATTTTCAGTTACGTCTGGGTCCAGTTTAAACAAAATCCATAGTATATATCTATGCATGTGAATATTACATAGTGTGGAAGTTATTGTCATATGCTATGTCAAATTGTTACTAAACTGAACAGACATAAATGTAAATAATACTGATGTAAATAAATAGAGCATTTTGTACATAGTCTAAATAATATTGCTTCTTTAAAACAGACTGATATATTTTTGTATTAGATAGGTTTAGTTAATGAACATTTATTCTATTAAAGTGGGCTTTGGGCCTGTTAGAGAAGTTGGCCTCTTGATGATGTGGGAGTTTGGGCATGGAATATTGGTTTGTAGGACTGTGCTAAAAAAAAGAAGACATTCCAGAATACCCCAAGGAAGCTTAGATGTCTTCTATTAGGAACTCAAAAAAGAAGAAAGATGATAAAAAACACCTTTAGATTGTGACAAAACTGGTTTTAGAGACGTTTTTGTGGACTAACAGAAATAGTTCTTTGTGTAGTTCTATTCCTTCAATGTATACAAAGACAGTCTTCACCAGTATTTTTTCTTCTGTTCAATAAAGATTCACTGCTTTATGGCATAGTGGTCTCTGTTGCAGTATTTTACACCAGTCTGAGTATGTGCATGCGAGTATGTGTGTGTGGTAACCACCCAACTTCTACTTCTGTGTAACTGTTTTGTTTATAGTTTTTGCAACTGTCAGAAGTTATCAAAAGAGAGTAAATTCATGCTAATCCTGCTAGGGAAAAATATAGGGATACCTCTGTTCCCCAACAGTGCTATCCACAATCCTTCATAGTGGCACAACAGTTGCAGCAGAATTTATAAGATATAATGAGCTTTTACTCCTGAAAAGTGTAATCTCAAATAAATGTTTTCTACTGAAAACCATCCACCATCACCAAATAGATCAACCTAAAAATTAAAATTACCACTGAAGTGGTGCAGAGAGATAAATCCTTAACTACAGCCCAGCTGTCCTGCTCAAGTGATATAAAGGGATAAAGCCCCAACCATGGCCCAGCTCAGCTGTGTTCGATCAGCGGCGTGGGTGACTGGGAGAGCAGCAGCGAGGGATGGGAGTGCTCATCCTGGGAGGAAGGGTGTTCATTGATGATGCTTCCTAAGGTGAGGTTTGGTCAATACAGGAAAATTGCCCCAAATATAGTCAATGAGCATGGGGATGGGGAAAGGGAAAGCAGGTAGGGCATGTAAAAAGAAACTCCCCAGGAAGGAAGCACAGATGGCTGAGCTCCCAGGGTACCTTTAGGATCCATGACTGTATCCACAAAATGCCAGAAAACTCTAGGGATAGGAGGATGGCTGATAGACTCGACATACAAGTGGGACACTGGGGGCTGGGCCAGTACCATGTCATCTGGGGGACCAAAAACAATGAAAGCATCACGTGGAGAATTATAGCACACTGTTGAGACAAAGCTAAATATTTTTTTTTTATTTTATCAGACAATGTCATACAGTATAGTAAAGAAACAATATTGTTTGTAAATGAGCTGACAGGACTGTGTACTGCCCATTAAGAATGACATAAACTACTTTGCAACACTGTTAAACTTGACAGTACTTAGTCAATTTACAAAGGGCATTCTAACCTGAATTACACCCTAGCTTCACTCAAAAATATCCTTGCACTGATATTTCAGAATAAGACCCTCTGACAACGTCAGTTTTATATTATTTTGTACAGCTTAATACCTTTAAAGAAAGTAGACAAATGAGTCTCACCAATAGACTCACTGATAGGACCCAGTACGTCAACATAGGTGAGGCCACCTCCACCAACAGGCCAGTCATTAGTTAAGTCCCCCAGGGCTCTGTACTGAGTCCGCTCCTTTTTTGCATCTATTTGTCTGAAATGGAAGCAAATGCTGAAGATTTATGGTTGACTAAGTTTGCAAGCTGGGGGTTATCATTGACTCCCCTGCAGATTGTAGCATTCTTCAAGAAGGTCCATCTTTGAATAACAAATGATGCCGAAGCCATGGTCTTAAACTCAGTGCTACGAAATGCATAATTTTACCCATTGGGAAGTCAACCACCCTGGCTAATTATCATGTTGATAATACACCCCTAAGAGTTGTCTTAATGGTCAGGGATCTAGGTACACACATTGACAGCAGCCTTACCTTCGACCACCATGTGGCCACAATGGTGAGGAAATCCTTTTATGTTGGGCAACTTATAAGTAAGAGCATGACATCTAGAGTCAAAGTGTTCATTATCCCACTATACTCTACCCTTATCAGACCAAGCATAGAGTACAATGCTCCCTCTGGTAGGTACCTGACCAGGAATATGTAGCATCTAGAGTTACCGCAGAGGTTCCTTACAAAAGGAATACAAAGCATAACAAGCCTCCCTTATGCACCACACCTTAAAGCCCTTTTCCTATTCCCTCTACTCAGTCTCCTATAGATTGCTGAGGGGTGATCTATGCTTTACTTACAAGGCATCTGCAAACCCCACACTTATGAACCTCCTACATATTCGTAAGTAAAAGAGTACCAGAAATACAGGGTCTATGGACCTGAATTTTGTCTGTGACTTAAACAGAATATGCTAGAAAGACAGATAATGTGTCCCACAGACTGCTCCTCCAATGGAACAGGCTTCCCATTTATGTGAAGCTGAGTTCATCTATTACCCAGTTTAAGTGCAACACAGACCAGTGAATGTGGAATAGGAAATTTAAACCAGTATTGGCACCCATGTCCCTTATGGACAGAGATATCTTATAAATCCCTGGCTGTCAATGTCCTATTCATATACAGGACATTGTTATTCTTTTGGGAAAACTTGGCTAGTCCTAGAAAGGCCCCTCTGGTTATCAGCCTAGAAACAATCTATGAATCTCAAATATGTGCATGCCTCTCAGAGTACATACAATATGCCTGTTTTGATATTGCAATTGAAAATGACAGAGAATACACATTTTTCATAGAAAGGAGCATTTTGGTCCTCATTTCATAAGAACACCTAAATAAAATGATTCTCATACATATACTGACAAATTATGATATCAAATTTCTCAGAAAAATATATGACAGCCCTCAGATACAAAATGTATTTAGCTGGTTGCTCCAGCTATAACACACACACACACACACACACACACACACACACACACACACACACACACACACACACACACACACACACACACACACACACACACACACATTATCTTCTTGTAATGTAGTTTACTACCCATGACACTAATTGGGGTCTGTATTATCATAGCGAAGATTTCAATAGTCAAACACGATTTGGTCGACACCATGTTTGAATATTGAAAACATTGCAAGTCTGAACAGAGATCATTGTAGGGAATTCTTCCCTTTACTTCAATGCAGTATGATCTCGGAGTTGGTATATTTAAGTTGCGGGGGTGTGGGGGGTGCAGGGGGGCTTGCTACAACCCTTAATGACAGGTTTCCTGTTCTTTTTTTTTTTTTTTAGGATTCAAAATTTTCATACTTCGAACATATGGTGTCGCCCATATGGTATTCGGAGTTTGAAAGTTTCGATCTGATAATATGAACCCACTAATTGAGGGTGGGAGGAGTCATACACTCAATGACTAAAAAATAATCTGTATTCAGAAGAAATAAATTATATTTTTGCATCTGATGAAATGACAAACCAGTGAAATATTATTCAAACCACTGTTGTACTCAGAGTACTGAACCAAACTTCACCATAGCACCCAAATGAAAACCAAATGTAATGCAAATAGTCAGACCTTGCAGCAAAGGCACACAAACTAAAGCCCCAGGGGACCTCAACTGAAAGGCCTTAGCCTGTGCTACAAATACTGGCAATGTATTGCATTGGTTTACAACTTTCCCAGTTGAGAATTTCTTCCTAATGTCCAGGTTAAACTGGGTTCTCTTAATCAGGTAGCCATGTCCCCACCTTACACATACACTCTGCTGTTTCTTTGAATTCTATTCCCATCACATATTCCCTTTGCAGTGTGTAACTTTATAATTTCTGGTACAGAGAGGTCAAGTTCCCTAAGCTTGTTTTTAAAGGTTCATAGGTAGGTATTAGGCTATCTGCCCGGGGGCATTTATAAGCCTAGTCAGAGTGTGTTGGCTTTCGCTGCCCCATTGATTAATTAACTGATTCTTTGTCAAGCAGAGCCAATGAAGTGATCCCAGGAGTGTATTTTCTGTTACCCATCCACTTGTCAAGGTTTCTCTTGAAGAGTGATAATGAGGGTCTCTGCCTAATGTAGTTTGGAATTTTGTTCCAAAGCATGGGGAGTCTCTGTGACAAGAATCTATCCCTCCAGTATGCTCTATTTATTGTTGTGGCGAGGTTTAGCTCACTAGAGCGTATGGCTCGCAGTGACTTGGATTTCTTGAGGTGGAGCATGTCCATCAATTCTGAGTTGGACATGGCTTTGTAAGTCAGGCAGAGATCACCTCTGAGTAAGCAATATGCCACTGAGTACAGCCGGAGTTTTTTCAGTCAGGCTACATAGGACATATGTTTGAGGCCAGTAATCCTCTTGGTGAGGTATTTTTGTGGTCTCTCCAGCTGTTGAAAGTGTCTTGTGAGGTACATCCCAAATAGGGCATTGTACTCTATGATGGGTCTGATGAGTGACAAGTAGAGGGGCACTATAACCTCTTTATTTCTAGATGCAAACCCTTTAGTAATTAGATGGGTCACACAGAAGGATTTCCTAACTACTTTGTCAATATGATTGTCAAAGGAGAGATTACTATCTACCTGGGTCCCCAGATCTCTTATTACCTCTTCTGTATTAAGGGGGCTGTGGTCATTCGTGGGTGTTTTGTTTTTCCCCAAATGGGATGACTATGCATTTTTGGCATTTAGCTTGAGGCCATGACTTTGACACCAGGTGTCCGTCTCAGTAAGGCCCTTTTGGAGGATCCGTGCCAGTCGGAGAGTCAATTATGGCTCCCAGTTTGCAGTCATCAGTGAACTTGGTTAGCCATAGTCCTCCTGTGTTTGCCTTTACTTCTGAGAAGTATATGCTGAACAGTAGGGGTCCCAGGACCGAGCCTTGCGGGACACCACTTGTGACTGGTTTAGAGTCATACCTGGAGCCTGCTATTCTTACAGTGTGAGTTCTGTCTGTATGTTCAGGCTGGTGAGTTTTTCTGTAATACCCGAGTGGGGAATGGTGTCAAAAGCCTTGGCGAGGTAAAGGTAGGCTGTGTGAACATCCTTTCCCTCGCCTATGGCCTTGGTGATTTTCTCAAAGAAGTCAACCAGGTTTAGTAGGCATGATCTGCCCTTAACAAAGCCGAACTGGGTTGAGTCAAGTGTTTGGAAGTTCCCAGTGTCTTTGTTAATGAGTTCCCTGATGATGCGTTCCATAGCCTTGCAGAACAGGCTAGTCAGGCTTATGGGGCGATAATTACCAGGGTCAGTTGTGGCCCCTCCTTTGTGGAGTGGAATAACCGTTGCTGTGAGCCATTCTATGGGCACATAGCCTGTGGAGAGGCTGAGGTTGAACAGCGTGTTTAGGTGGGGGTTAGTTTGTTCTGTAGTTCATGCAAGATGCAGCCTGGGACACCATCTGGCCCCATTGACACTGTGCTTTTGGCTTTTGAAAGGGCTATTTTCACCTGTGCGTCTGTGATTTCTGGGACACTGCACTTTTCCGGTATTGTTGTGGGCCCTTTTGGCGGTGAGAGGGGGGTGAAGTTTGCACTGAATCTATCTGCCAGGATGTTGGCAGTATCAGTAGGTTCAGTATATTTTGTGCTATTTTGCACTAGTTCCGTGCATATCTGTGAGTTGCCACTTAGATTCTTAACATAGCTAAAGAAGGCTTTGTGGTTATCTTTTGAATCCTTGGCTATGTTTCTTTCAAAGTTGGCCTTGGATGATTTTATGAGGGACCTTAGTTTCTTACTGATACTGATCAGGGATGTCTTTCCTTCTTGGGATTTGCTTTTTTTTCTGAAATAGTTTCCTTCTTCTATTGTATAGCCTGTTTATGGCAGGGGCCACCAGACTGGTTTCCTTCTCTTAGAGGAGTGAATCTTGGTTTTGCTAGGGATGGTACGATCCATGCATCCTTGTAGGTGCTCATAGAGTGCATTTGTAAAAGTTTCTGCATCTTGGGCAGCGTTATCCTTTAGCGTGGGGGCTGTGAAACTTACCGCCTTTGCCTTAAGTAAGGTGAAGTTTGCTTTAGAAAAGTTTTTTACTGTGGTTTATGGTCTGATCTAACCAGTGATGGGTTAACCTCCGGTGTGGAACACCTTTTGCCCATGTTTGTGATGACCAGGTCCAATATGTTTTCACCTCTGGTAGGGGAGTTTACCAGCTGATCCAGGGTGTAGCCATAACACATTTCTTCTGTCCCCACGCATCATCCTGGTTGCCTTTTACTCTATCCTCTCTAGTAATATGGCATCTTTCTCTGTGTAATGCCTGCTTAACTGTATATAATATTCCAACAATGATTCTTCAAAGACCAGCAAACCCC
>NC_056735.1:1771187406-1771271137 GCF_019279795.1 Protopterus annectens | reverse complement strand
GCTTCAGCGAGCTACCATTGCCCAGACGCACCTGCTATCTACCCTTCTCTATGCCTCCTATTTTTACAAACCTATCTAAATCTAATCTCAATAAACTAGCAACTTCATACAACAACATTACCAGATTTGCCACAGGAGCCCCTTTTCGTACCAACCATTGCATTAATCTTAAACAACTTGGTTGGCTGGAGCTACATAATCAACTACTGCTACAGCAACTTAGCATCACCCACAAAATCTTCTTTCAACCTTCTAATACTACCATACTCTGTACTCTTATTAGCCCTTATAAAACCCTCTCTTCATTGCGCTCAGCTACTAAGCTCCTAGCAGCCTACCATAAATCTCAAAACAAAGCTGGGGACTGTTTGTTCTCCAACTCAATTGGACCTATTTGGAACAAGCTTCCAAGAGAACTTACATCTCTTACCTCTAAACCCACTTTCAAAAAGCATCTAAACATCTTCCTTAAATCCCAATGGCTCTGTCCTTGTATTAACCCTGACTGAAACTTTTATTGCCTCCAGTTACTCACCTGTTCTTTTGACTCAACTCCTTCACTACATTACTTTAGTACTAGCTTACTACTTTAACTTCACCAACTCCACTGAACTACAAAAAAAAACAAAACAGTAATATTCTTATATTCAATGATAGTTCTCTTTGTAATTCTTTCAACATGTTATATCTTGTGATATCAGGACTCCGAAGGCTTTATATCTCTAGTTGTACTCCTTTGTTTATAATTTGTTCACCTCATGTATTTTTTCTTGTCTGTTCTACTAGCATTGCTTTTGAAGTGCTTATTATTGGGTATAAGTTTCTTCTCTTTTTTTTCTATGTTGTGGAGCTTTTCTCCCCGGGCCTCTACTGAAAATGGACATGTATCCAGCTAGACTAGCCCAGTCAACAAATGTAAAATAAAATAAAATAAAATAAAATAAAATAAAATAAGAGGATAACAAGGAATATATATACAAATGAAGCAGCACAGCAAGTGTAGTGGTTAGAGCATCCACCTAATGAACAGGCATTCCCAGTTCGAGTCCCACTGCAGCACATATCATTTTCCATGTGAAATTTGTATATGAACATATTTTTACATCTTTTTGCTGTATAACCTACATAATAACATCTAACTGTGAACTGGAGTACCGCATTAAATGCACATGTGAAGTGTCAGTCTCATAATGAATAAGGTACTAGTAGGCAGGTTTAAGCACAAACAAGCATTAGTAAGCATATATAAGCACTAGTAAGTGTGTTTAAGTGCATTTGTGCAGGGGTAAGCATTGTCTACACTGATTAAGCAAAGTAGAAGCTAACTGAGTGTAAGAAACTGTAACCGGAGGTTAGCAGTGCTTACCGTCCCGCAAACCCGAGCAAACCTGCTTACAACTGCTTTAAAGTGCCTTAATCACTCTGTATCCAATGGCCCATGTTCTGCCCGGAAACAAAATAAACTGACTCTACAAGGCTCAAACTCAGGACCCTGTACACTATAGTCACAGTAGTTAACCACTAAGCCCTCATAGCAATAGATATGAATGAGGTATCAACAAACTAATCCTCACCACAGGAAAATCAAACCAAACATGTGAACTGAATCTATGTACAGTGTGAAGTGGTATAACCTGCTACATAACATAAATATGTGAACTGGAGTACTGCAGTAAGCATAGATTTGAGGTGTTATTGTAATAAAGTGTACAAGTCCCCATACAGTGTATGTACACATGAATCACGGATACCAGACACATATATAACCTGTAATGAATAATAAATCACTGCCAAAAGGCAAATATAGTGCTATTTAACTATTAAGCAATGCCAATCGCAGCACAGCGGTACTTAGTAAGTGTAAACAATGTGTAGGGAAGCCAATTCAATCTACCCAATGGTATACCTCTTTAAACAATGCCAACCATAGGTAAGCAGGTTTGCCCATAGCTTAGTCTTTTCAAAACCGGCCAATCACGGAAAAGTGCAGGAACTTGGCCCTACTTAAACCCAAGAGGTGGAAATACAGCTCATAACTGGTTGTAGCTTCCCCTTGCAGACACTATGGCAGCAAGAGAAGGAGTGCGCTTCCGGGCACAGCACTGGTAGGTCATGGCTGGACTCCTAGTTAAAGACCATGCACAGAGACTGCTGCAGGACCAGTACCAGGGCTCCCAATATAAGGCGGAGGCCTGGGGCCATCTCACCCGCGACCTCACCAGTACCACTGGCATACCCTGAACTGGTGAGCAGGTCAGGCACCACTATGCTGACCTGAAGCGGCGGAAGTGGGACCTCTTGGAGGAGTGGCTCCAAGAGGCTGGAGCATCAGGGGATGTCCCAACTGTGTGTAAATATCAGTCCACTACCTGTTTAATAATGGTCAGCTCAAGTATATCATGGATAGATATGGCTAAATATTCCTCTTATGTCCCCCACAGTGGCAATGGAGCGGGCCGCGAACCAGGAGGCCCACATCTGCCGCCTGGCACGGTTGCGACGTGAGGCAGATTAGTAATACTCATGCTTTTACTGTCATAGGAGATACAAATAAAAGTAGTAGTAAAGTAATTGCTAGTATAAAACCTGTATTGTTCAAGGCAAGTACTGCATACACTAGGGAATATGGCAGGAAGAGTCTATTATTGTTAGTATGGCAATAAAAGTGTAATACTCTGACAAAACAGGTCTAACAGCTGGACTGTATGTGTATATTCTGGTATCATCTGGTAATGTAGATTTGCAATCATGTAATACTACTGTAGTATTAAGCACTGTTACATACAACATGCACCATAATGTGAATGTGTAGGAATGCCTGTATATGACAGGTGTAATCCCCAGAGGTCATTTAGTACAACTGAGAGACACATAGACAGTAAACAGGGGAAATGCAAACAACAAAACTTGAATAGCACATGCAACTGAGATGTGAACTGTTATTTTATTAGCACACACAGCCACGGTTTGAATCCTGCCAGTGGTAGTAGTCTGCATACAGAATTATACAGCATGACTGTACAGATATGTCCAGACTGTCTATTAAAGGGGCCCATATCTAATACCTATCAACATGTCCCCCTGGGAAATCAGTGAGATGATCCCAGATGTATAAACAGCAACAGGAAATACAACTGATTGACACACATCTATGACAACAAACCTGGCACACTAGCAACTCTCCAATACCTTATGTGACTAAGAAGCCATGTATGTCCCATTCACACCCCAACCTGTTAAGCTGTGTTCAGAGTGTGTACAGTAACAGAGTGAGATGTATGTGCATAATACTAATGTGTAATCTGGAACCTTGTGTGGCAACAGTCAGGTAGTGCTAACAAGCATTGCTCCCACAGGTACGTTGGATACGAACACTGTGCTGTGAAATACAGACCAATATAACCTGCACTGGTACCGTCCACCCTGGTATTGTAGGGGATTTTGTGTGTTGCAGTTTTTCTGAATAATAAAGTATCAGTGGTCACTGTCGGCCACACTGTGCTACATAATATAACAGTGTAGAAAAGCATGTACATGTGTGTGTCAGGTCAC
Source organism: Protopterus annectens (assembly GCF_019279795.1). Taxonomy (NCBI): domain Eukaryota; kingdom Metazoa; phylum Chordata; order Ceratodontiformes; family Protopteridae; genus Protopterus; species Protopterus annectens. Next base: position 1,771,267,585 of record NC_056735.1, on the reverse strand, counting down.
TAAAGGTGGAAGACGGCAATAGTCTAGATATGTCCAGGCATATCAGCATGTGGTCAACACATGGCCAGAGTCTGTGCAAAAAGAGTTGGATAGGATAGTGCAAAACATAAACCCAGAATCCGACTGTATGTGTACGAACAGTTAGTCAGTGTTAACAAACATTCCCTCCACAGGTAAACCAGGTAAGAGGTCTATACTGCAGGTAAATCCAGCTCAGGGAATGGGGCTCACCCCCCCGGGAGTGGGTGCGGAAAGGCACCAGTCACCAGTGGCCAGGTCAGGTTTGTGGTGCGTAGAGCGATCAATGACCAGGTTGGTGATCTTCTATGCCAGCTTGAGGGCCGCATGTTGCAATTAGAGTGTCAGCCTGGCTCTGCAGCTCAGCCCCCAGCATAGCCAACTTTGGGGCTGTGAAGGTGCAGTGGTGACTGCCCATGGGTGGGAACCTCAGTCCCACTGTTACCACTAGGGGGCTTGTGGGCTTCTGATATCCCAACACCCCTCCCCATCAAGGTGTTTACCCCCCACGTGTCATATACCACCCCTGTATGTGTCTTGTGTGTCTTGTCTGTTAAACTATCCAACCTACATCCCCAAATATACCTACTACCCCTCCCCAACATCCCCCTCCCACCTGAAAAAAAAGGGCAATCTGTTCCCACAAAAATATCTCACCCGATACATAGCTGTCCATTTCACACACATGTCCACTGGACACGTAATCTGGTCTAATTGGCATCACAATAAATTACTGTTGTCCTCACCCCTCTCCCAGGGATTCGAGTGTCCAAATCCTCCTCCAAATACAGTGTATATGCACAGCTGTTGCTGTAGAAGAAATGGGCAGCTATGGACGTACCCTACACCCGTCATGCAAATCCCTAGCTATTTTCCCTACTGTCTTTCCCTCTTTGTGCCCCTTTCTTCACCACTTTCCTATCAACCCCTTTTTCTTTTTTTTTAAAGGAATTAGAGCAAGGGTAAGCGGGAGTAAGCAGTTTTAAGCAACAGTAAGCGGGATTAAGCCTGTTTGCGCAGGTGTAAGCAATGCCTACACAGGTTAAGTAATTCAGGAGCTAACTGAGTATAAGAAATAGTAACCGTAACTTAGCAGTGCTTACCATCGTGCCAACCTGCACAAACCTGTTTACAACTGCTCAAAAGTGCCTTAATTGCACTGTATCCAATGGGCCTTGTTCGGCCTAGCAACAAAATAAGCAGCCTCTGCTAGGATCAAACCCAAGATCCTGCACACCATAGCCAAAGTGATTTACCACTAAGCCATCTCAGATATACATATCATTGATGTATTCACAAACATATTATCCAGCCCAGTCATTCAACAGTACAGATAATGTATTCCAACATGTAGATGTATGTGCGTGTAAAAATATATTAATTTCTAAACAGGAACAACATATTGATATATGTGTGTGTGTGTGTATATATATATATATATATATATATATATATATATATATATATATATATATATATGTGTATATATATATATATATATATATATATGTATATATATATATATATATATATATATATATATATATATATATATATAAATATTTATGAACATATAAACATGCAAATGCCTACATCTATAGATATATATGTCCACATCTACATGTCTAAATATATATGGCAGATTATATATATATATTTCAGCAGATATATATGTGTATATATATATATATATATATATATATATATATATATATATATATATATATATGTATATATACAAATATAGGTATATACGGACATACATCTGTAGATAATGGGAAAATAACAAAACATATATGTCCTCATGCAACGTTAATGGGGTTGAGAGGCCCCACACAATATACATCTGGTACGAATAGGTATACCCTCCCAGTCAAGCACGACCCCCCTGTAATGCAGTACCAAGTATTGCAGATCCCATAACCAGACACAACACAGCCATCCCTAGGATACATATACACAGACACATATATGCAGATACAGGTATATATATATATGTATATATATATATTTATGCATATATATAGATATATATGTAACTACACATACACACACAGAGATTTGTACATGGAGCAGCCAGTATTCCTTCAGTCACCACCTTACCAACTGGAAACTGTATGAGCCACCCATACGAATGACATTCATAGCCTGCAACATATACCCACAGAGATATCAAAGGGTATAACACCACACACAGGTGTGCATAAATGAATGAGAAAGCTTTATTTGTGTACTATGACAGTTGTATATGCCATGTCATATAGCTGTTTAGACATCGACATCCATATGAACAGTGTAATGCAACTTTGAAACATTTATGCTAAGACAGTAGTCTGGAAAGGTTGACAAATGTTACTGTCCAGGCCGAGGCCTTCAAGTAGTACATTAGTAATACCAGACTGGGCCACAGCACACCAGACAATCAACAGTATGTAATGCAGATATATAGGTCAGCAGCCTCTATCTACACTCTGTACACAATCCCTAGGGGGTACAGACCCCAGCTGACACAATGTGATGTATCTATTACATAACAAGGCATACCTGACACCATCACAATCACACTGACAAACAGAACATCCCATATGGCAGGAGGCAGGAGGCTTGCATTTACCCCAGGTGGATTGTATGGTAAAGTACATCCAGATAACTTAAGGCAGCTTATCCCAGATACCCACACATGTTGTAACAGCCTAGGTTAGTCATGGTTCACCCCCTCCCTACATTCACTAATACTGGGCCATATACCACTGTTACGTACACTGGCCTCTGGAATGCATTAGGGCACACATGTATTGTGTAGGTGAAGCCCACACATATATGGCCCCAACCCCCCAGTATGTGTGGGGGGCACAACAGCAGTGGAGTGATGGCACGATTGACAGCATGACATACACACAGCCCACTACATAACAACCCCTGACAGCATGTCATATGTGCAAAGCCTGGTATGTAGGTGGAGGACAGATGCTGAAACACAGGCACATATGTGTAAAACTGTTGTCATACAGCAAGCAAGATATGTATATGTGTGCATATCTATATGGATATATGTGTACTTAAATATACATATATGTTCACCATATGTCCTGCACATGGAGTGGAGCCCTACCTCAGCCCTAATAGTCCCAACCTCTCAGTGCAAGGAGATGTCATGTATGTAGTGCAGGTATATTTGTAGACTATTGCTACTGTAATAGGGATTCTCTTCACAGAAATAGTGTGTGTGGGAGGCCACATCTGCTGTTAACATGTGCGCCACTGGCTACTTACAGACATCCTAAGGTCATCATAGTACAGTACCACTGCTAGCACAGTAACACCCCTGTGGACTACAGCTGCGATATGGCTAATATATGTGGACAGTCTGACACACTCGGGTCACTCCAGGGGTATACACAGAACCCCTTCATGCAAGACATGTGGACCAGGCCTGTCAATGTGGATGTTAACAGCCATGTAGATGGGTATAACACGTACATACTAGTATACATTTGCCCCCATAGGTTATGCATTCATGCACCCCTGTCTGTCCTGACACATAATAACCGCTGGTACAGAGGTGTCATGGCCACATACTATCCACTAGTTACTGACATACATCTAAACAGCATCCCACTGCTTTGTCTGACATACATGACTGTTATGGTGGCCAGGCAGCAGTACATCTGGCAAGTATCTGGACATGACATCTTACTGGATAAGTACAGCAAGCTGCTAGGCATGTAGCAAAGCACAGTGCAGGCTACAGGCAGACTGACTCAACACTGGGCTACATCTCCTATGTGGGAATACACATGCACCTGCATAGATAGCAGGTTCTACAGGCATGTCGCATCAGAGAGTAACAGACACATGTGTGAAAATGCATATCCACAACCAATGTGAACACAGCCACAGCCACATATGGTAAGCTAGCGTACTATTACAGTATATGGACTATCTGATGTACACCATCCTCATATGAGCCACTCACACAGTAACCCTACAAATACTGGGCAGCTACACACTGTGGTCTGATGGCTGTCTGTGGTTTGGGACATGTGTGTGTTCGCCCCTACAAACATGTTCATAGTTCATAGTTCATAGTTCATAGTTCAGTACTAGGCTAACTTCCCTTGTGGGCCATTTTAAGCCTAGCCAATTACACCATGTAAGAATCTAACCCTGCACCTTGGGTTTGTAAGGTAAACACTTTAACCATAATGCCAACCTCCCACCCCAATAAGCTGATAGGGTGACATACAGTGGATCAACATGTAACATCAGACAGAACAGGACCAAGAACAATGACATCTACCACAGTCTCTACACAGGCCAAGGTACATATGCACTATATACACACTGTCGACAATTACCAGACTTACACAAACCTCAGTACTGTACACACAACCACAGAATGTCCAGGATATGTCCTGAAATATAACCCCTACTATACATAACATGTGTAGCAATCTGATATCTCACTGGCTTGTTATCAGATATGTTGTCAATGAATATGGTGTACAGAACATATGCACCCCCTACTGCATGACATATGGACAAAGGTTGACAGGGTTGTGGCTGGAGGCACAAACAAAGGGCCAATATTGACATGTTGCTGTGATGACCTCATACATTTCCTGTCGAAACAGGGTTTTTGCACCATATGTCCTATGAGGGATATGACGTCAATAACTCTCCCCGCCGTCACCATCTACTGACTTCAATCCTCACACTACCTTCTGCAGTTGAAAGATAGGTGCTCTGTGGGTAACACAAGGAACACAAGGCACCACACATTGCCCAGTGTGCATATGACCCTACAGATAAGGATTCCTCATAAACATAGCACTGACATGAGAAGTATTAAAACATGTAGGACAGCCATATCCATACACACTGTGTTAAACCAATATTACCCCAACTGCAGTATTGCAGCACATACAGTCTGTAGTCAGGACAGGCACATCCCCCTCCTGTGTGTTGGCCTGTTTCCACAGTGTATGTTGTCAGAGGTAAGTCCCCAATCCATCTGAGATGCTGTTTACCAAACAACAGATCTAGTTCCTGCTCACAGTGAATGAAAAGACCCAACACCAACATGATGTTCCTAGATATTGGAATATGTTTCCATGCAATTGACTATGGGAATGTTACCACAGCTGTTCCACATGCAATCAGCTAGATGAGGGCTGTAATCCATGCAGAGGCCATCAGCTGATCATGAGCATCACTGACAATGCACATGCCGCTGCCTAAGCAAACAGGTGTAAGTCTCCACATCCACCAGAGAGGGAGTGAGGGAGGCAGACAGAGGCAAAGATAAGTCAGGGTGGGTTGGGCGAGTAAAAGGTAAGCATGTTTGTGTCACACACCTACCAGTCCAGGGTATCGAACCCATGACTAACTATGTACTTATATAACATCTGTCATTCCTGCATGGTGGATATTGTGATTTATGCTACGGGCACCACATAAGAACACTTAACATTGGGTCCAGTGGTTACACACTCACAACCACTTCCACACAGATCATAAATGACAACCATCAAAACATTAAGACACACACACACACACACACACACACACACACACACACACACACACACACACACACACACACACATATCACATATGGGATTAGAACCCCTGCCTAACTAGTTATTACACTACAGCACTATGCCATTATACAACACGCCATGAAGATTATTGGAGTACTCTTTCCCCAAAAGTTTATTTTACAGTGAGTGACATCAGCAGGTCTGGCAAAGTAGGGTGAATGAATTGTACTGAGTGTGACTAGCCAAACCTGCATTGCTCTCTACACAGGCATAGGAACAGACACAAAAGCATCCGCAACTCCCATGTGTGAGAATAGGACCCCTACCAAAGTTCTATATCACACTACAGCATTACGCTCTTATAGCATGTACCACAGAGATTGCTGGAGTACTCTTTCCCCAAAGGTGTACTTCACAGTGATTGACATCAGCAGGATTGCAAAAGTAGGGCATTTGAATTGCATTGAGTGTGACTAACCTAAATTGCCCTAATTAGTCTGTATGCATTAACGGGTTGGGCGCCAGGCTGGCAACTCGACACCGTAAAACTCCACTGCCAATCATGAGCGGACAGGTGATCTGCTGTGGCGACCCCTAATCGGGAAAAGCCGAAAGAAGAAGAAGAAGAAGTCAGTATGCATTAAACGCTGTTCTGGCCATAAGAAAAGAAACATGGCTTTGCAGGTTATGAACCCAGGATCCTATACACTATAGTCACAGAAATTAATCACCAAGCCATCACAACAGTACATGGGATTGCGGTTCCACCAAAGTAATCCCACCATAAGCTAATCAAACTGAACATGAGAAAGGAATGTATATACAGTTGTCCGTAAATGACCTCTCCAAGGCCAACTTCATGCTACTCAAGGCAGAAGTGACAATGTTTGTGACACCCATGGAGACAGGAGCTGACAGTTCAACTGATGAATCCTGCACTAAGGCACTGTATGAGCACAGCCACTTGTGCATGATTCCTGACATCCCACATAGAACCACAATGCTCACCTCCCAAATAATCAAGCCAGTCTTGTGGTCTCATGCCATTAACAGAGTATTCAACAGACGGTAGACACTGTTGAAGAAAAAAGGATAATACAAGGATGCAAACAACTCCCTTACCAGCCCCAGTAATCATGGAATCCTTCAAAGCTGGTTATGTAACTAAAATCACCACAGATTCCACAGACAACCACACAGCATTCTATAGTTATGTCTGAATTCTAACTCGCAATGCTCAGAAGTGCTCTGAGCTGCAACCAAATGGCATTACATAGACTGCTACCACGGAATGTGCCAATATCTTGGCAGATTGATTTAGTGCCACATTCACCCCCTCTCACCCCCAAAAGGGCCCATATCAATACAAAAAGGGTTCCACTGCCCAGTAATCATGGCCACACAGGCAGAAAAAGCACCACCCACAGCTAAGAATACAGCATCCATGGGACCAGATGACATACTGGGCTGTGTACTACATGAACTACAAAATGAAATGGCAACTCACCTAACTGTCATGTGTAATCATAGCACCGCATCAGGCCTGGTGTCCACTGAGTGGCGCACAGCTGCAGTTATCCCATTCCACAAGGGTGGATCCACCTGTGATCCCTGGAACTACCATCATATCAGTCTGATGAGCCTGATCTGCATGGCCATGGTATGCATTTTCAGGGATGTTTTGAACGCAGACATTGGAAACCCTCAAACACTGGACCCCACAGAGACTGGGCTCATGGAGGGCCAGTCTTGTTTCCTGAAACTGATTGACTGCTTTGACTCAGTCTGCATAGCTGTTGAAGAGGGTAAGGCAGTCCACAAAGCCTATGAGGACCTTGCCAAGCCCTTTAAAACCATCTCCCAGTCTGGAAACATAGATTAACATACTAATCCGGCCATACATCCCTATGCCACTCGATAGTTTGCCACATGGCTTATTGACAGAACCCAAACTGTAGGTGTAACTGACTCCAAATCCATTCCCAGACAAGTGGGTACCTCAGGGTTGAGTCCTGGGACCACTGTTGTTTGGCATCTATATCTCTGAAGTACAGGCCAACAGTATGGGACTCTGGCTAACAAAGGTAACAGATGACTGCAAAATGGGAGTCATTATGAGCCTGACTGTACAGCATGATATGTAACTGATACCAGCCTGACATCATACAGGTGGGATGGAGTACTGTTAACATCTTGTGCCCTTGCCGTGTAAGGTCCTGGTTATAGGATCTGCAACAGTTGGTAGTGTATTGAAAGGCAGATGTGTTTGGCTGTGGGGGGACTACCTATTCATGCATGACGTATGTTGTTTGTGCCTTTCAACCCCATTAATGGTGCATGTGGACATATATGTTTCTGCTATGTTCCCACTTTATCTACAGATGTATGTCCATATATACCTATATAGATATAAATATCTGCTTACATATATGTGTGTGTGTATATATATATATATATATATATATATATATATATATATATATATATGGATGTAGGGCAGTTGATCAAAAGACCAACTGTCCGAATCCAACCCTACCGAACACCGTTTACCGAAACTGCTTTCACCAAAAAAGCAGTTTCGGTAAATGGAAGGTAAAACGCACACACACATGCACAAAAACAAAAAAAAACACACACCATGTTTACGCAGGGGGGCTTTGCCCCCCTGCACCCCCCACATCCCCCTAATTTTATATTCTCACTCCAAGATTGCACTACAATGGGGAAAAGGGAATATTCCCTTATCCCCACTGTAGTCCGATCTCACCCACCACTTCCTCCAAATTCCCTGTACTTTTACGAAAGTTTCGCAAAAGCACGTTTTTCATTAAAAAGTGCTTTCGCGAAACTGTGACAGATCATTTTACTTTCAGTGAAACAGTCTTTCGGTAGACTGTCCTAGACCCATATATATATATATATATATATATATATATATATATATATATATATATATATATATATATATATATATATCAATATGTTGTATCTGTTTAGACATTAATATATTTTATTTATTTATTTATTTATTTGCAGTTGGTTTACCAGGATAGTCCATTGGGCCAAGATGAACCCGTTTTCAATGGAGTCCTGGGGAGAAAAGCTCCAGTAACAAGTTACACTGGGTTATACATTAAACATTACAAAGTTTACAGTAAACAAGTTACACTAGGTTATACATATATATAGATTACAAAGTTTACAAGTGACAACAAGTAAGTGTAGTTCTAGAAACCAGGTTAAAATAGGCTTTTGGTTAAGATATAAAAATTTACAAATGATACAATTTAGTGTGACACAAGAGTTCTAGTATCAGATTACAAATGGTTTTTAGTTTGAGTACAATTATTTCAACTGTCTAATATAGATTTAATGGTGTTATTAGTTTTTATGAAGTTAAAAAAAATGGCATATAAAGGTACAAGTTAGAGAGGGTGTAAAGTTAGTACAAGCTTGAGAGAGATGTTAGTACAAACTTGAGAGAGATGTTAGTACAAGCCAAGGGAGATTGTGGTAGGAGAGGTAGGATGGATGTGACCAGAGAGGTGGACAATGTTTAGTTGTGGAGATTATGTTGGGAGAGAACAGGAGCATTCCCACTGGGATAAAAGGTAAGAACAGGAGCATTCCCACTGGGATAATAGGTGAGAACAGGAGCATTCCCACTGGGATAAAAGGTAAGAACAGGAGCATTCCCACTGGGATAAAAGGTAAGAACAGGAGCATTCCCACTGGGATAATAGGTGAGAACAGGAGCATTCCCACTGGGATAAAAGGTAAGAACAGGAGCATTCCCACTGGGATAAAAGGTAAGAGTGAAGAGATTTTTTGAATGTAGAGTGATTGGAGATGGTACGAATGAGTGGTGGAAGAGCGTTCCATAGACGAGCTAGACTGTAGGATAGGAGTTTGTTCCCAGAGGGACGACTTGGTTTATATAATTCTATTAGATTTTGGTTGTTAGATCTTAGTGTTCGGTTAGGTAGATGCATTTTAAAAGTAGAGGATAGGGATGGACAAAGTGAGGGGTTGAAAATGAGTTTATGTGCAAGAGTTAGTTGAGTGTAGGTGAGATGGTTGGATAGTTCTAGCCATTTTAGTTTGTGGACGGAAGAGCAGTGGTGACTAGAGGACTTGTGGCTAGTAGCGAATTTAGCTATTTTGTTGTAGCATGTGGATAGTTGAGTTTTAAGGGAAGATTGAAGGTTAGTTAAGAGTGGAGCTCCATAGAGAAGGGAGGGGATAAGAAATGAGGTAGCGAGAGTGATTTTGGTGGATGGTGTGAGATATCGATTTTGTCAGTAGAGCATACCTAATTTTTGATGTGTTTTTTTATATTAAGTTGTAGGTGGGAGTTGAATTTGAGCTTATTATCAGTTTGTACCCCAAGTAATTTAGTCTCAGTTACCAATTCCAAAGCTGTGTTGTTATGACTAGTAATAGAAAAAGTGTTAGAATGGACAGAGGTGTTTTTGGTGGGAGTGAAAATCATTAGCTTAGTTTTAGAGGCATTTAGTGCTAGGTGATTGTGATTCATCCATTGTTCTGTGATAGAGAATGCGTCTTGTGTTAGCTTTTGTAACATGGGAAGGGATGTTGCAGAGCAGATAATAGTGGAATCATCCACATTTTGAATGATATTTGAGAAAGGGATAGAGTTATGGAAGTCATTTATGAATATATTGAAGAGGAGAGGACCTAATATGGAACCTTGGGGAACTTCTGTTGGGGTAGTAAGGAAGAAAGAGGTGGCCTTTTTCCATTTGACAGATTGGTACCTATTGGATAAGTAACTGGAAAACCAATTTAAAGAGAAGGGAGATAGGTTGAGTTGAGAGAGTTTAGTTAGAAGAAGTTTGTGAGAGATAGTATCAAAGGCTTTAGAGAGGTCAAGTAGAAGGGTCGAGACAATGTGTCCAGAGTCACAGGCTTTATTTACGATTTCCAGGAAGGAGAGTAGGGCTGTCATAGTACTATGACCAGGTCTAAAACCGTGTTGTGTTGGAGTTAATAGGTTATTGTCTATGAGATATGGTAGGAGTTGTTGTTGGATACATTTTTCTAGGATTTTAGAGATGGGTGATAAGATGGCTATGGGACAAAAATTAGTTGTGTTGCTATTTTTGCCGCCCTTATAAGCCTTTTTCCAAATTTGGGGTACTATGGATTCTTGTATAGAGTGGGTGATTAGAATACTAATGGGGTAGGCAATGGATTCTGCGGCTATACTAAGAAAATATGATGGTAAGTTGTCTGGGGCGTTGGAGCATGGCTTAAGCTTCTGAAGGAATTTTTTAATGGTGGATATGGGAATAGGTTGTAGAGAAAAAGGAGAGAGAGGGAAAGGGAGGGTATTACAGGAAGGTGGTTGATGACAAGGAGAGAGTGAGGATGTTGGAGAAGAGGTAAGGGAGTAATTAGAGGAAGATGAGGGTGAGGTGGTGGGGGTGGTGTTGTTAGAGAATGTCGAAGTTAGTTTTGAAATAGAGTTGATGAAAAAGGAATTAAATTGTGAAGCTAAGTCTATGTAAGGAGCATTAGGGTCTGGGCTGGGGTTGTCAGTTTTGCCTGGACTGAGAAGGGTAGCGACTCCTTTCCAGAATTTCTGTGGGTTTGTTGTATTGCTGTTTTGGAGTTTAGAGAAGTAATTTTGTCGGTCTGTGGTAATAAGCTTTTTTACTGTATTTCTAAGTGTTTTATATTCATTTAGATGTAGGGGAGACTTATTTTTTTTGGTAAGAAGTCCAAACTTTATCTCTGCGTTTCATGGTTATGAGAGTAGTTTTTGTTAGCCAAGGGGCAGTTTTGGTTTTTATTCTCTTAGTCCGTAAGGGGGCGTGAATGTCAAGGATTTTTAAGAAGGTTGAATTGAAGTGAGCAACAGCATTATCTAAGGGTATTGATTTAAGGGAATCAGTGAAGGTTGTGGGGTTGAAATGCTTCTGGTTACGAAAAGTAATGAAATTTTGGGTTTGGAGTATGGGTGAAGAGAGTCAAATATGTGTAAATTGGTAGATGGTCACCAAGTGGGTCTGGTAGGGTGCCATTATCAGAATAATGCTGAGGGTGGGAGACTAAGATCCAGTCAAGTATGCTACCATTGGATAGGTTTTTTAAGGGGCGGGTTGTGGAGTTAATAAGCTGTGAGAAGTTGTAAAGGTTGATATTTAGTGGATTTGTGGGAGCTTGGATGGAGGCCCAGTTGATATTCATGTCTATCGAGCACAGCCTCCTGTTCTCAAGGCAAAGAATGCACCAGCACGACACCAAGTAATAAAAGCACAAAGTTTATTCCAGTAGGTAAAAACACGCTCTTGCGGTTAAGCGCTTTCATCCACCATGGACTTCTTCAGAACAATGAATGTAACTTCAACATGCCTTAAATACAATTTAAAAACACTAATTAAAAAATTCAACTCACGTGTTTCCAGTGAAATTTAAAGTGCTAGTGCCAAATTATGCCAGTGCATAATGACAATCCTCCATCAAAAAACAACATTTCAATTAACCATTAAAATATATTAAAATATATAGTGAGAACAACTAGACAACCAAAAATCTATAACTTACGATTGTCTAAAACTGGTTTGATAGAGATGTGTTCATTAATACCAGGGTGAATGGAGGCGTTTAATTTAACCTGCCACCTCACCTCCTTTTCACTCACTAGTTTCTTTACATCCCCACCCCTAACATTAGATCTAACTACCTCTAAAATGCCAAAACTGAAATTTGAACAGTCCTTACTAGTTTTTAAATGCTTCCAAAGAGCATTATTCTCATCCTGTTTCCTTATACTATACTGATGATCGTAGATCCTATTACGCAGACATCTAGTAGTTTTACCTACATAGAAACAGGGGCAGCGTGTGCATACGGCTAAGTAAATCAGATTGAAAGATCTACAGTTCCCTTTTTGAAAAAATACTTTAGTGTTATTATAATTCTCTAAGGTAACTTCCTGCTTTGCCGTAATATATTGGCACTGCGAACATGTGCCACATCTAGTAGTCCCCCTCCTGTTATCCAACTCCGTCTGTTTATTCCCTAACAAGAATTTCAGGTTCAGACCATTCCTGTATACAAACTGGGGCTCACTCCCCACTATGTCCCAAACCCGTTTGTCAGTTTTAAGTACCTTCCAATTTTTCTGAATGATATTCTTGATGTGGTTACTATGGGGTCCATATTGTATAATACATGCTTTCCCATATCTATTCGTCATATTTGCATCACTCATTTTAGCTGGTGTATTGGTCAAAGTACCCCCACCCCCCACCCCCCAACAATGGGGTATATCTAGTCCCCCATTGTTGCCAAACGTATGTCCGTAGATCAATAATCATACTTTCAGGGTATCCTCTTTCCAGAAAAAATGTACCAATTTTTGCCAATTCCTCTCCCAAATCCCTTCTATCTTGATATTCATGTCTCCCAAGACTATTATTTCATTTGAAATGTTAGTAGAGAGCCAAAGTAGGATATCTTCAAGTATTGTGATATTATCGCCAGGGGGAATGTAGAGGGAGCTATGCATATGTGTTTGTGTATATTAACCTGAAATAATGCTAGGAGTATTTCAGCATTATTGAAGTGGGGAATAGGTTTGTTATACACACACATACATCTACATGTTGGAATGCATTCTCTGTACTGTTAAATGACTGGACTGGATGATATGTTTGTCAATACAGCAGGGTTATGTATATCTTAGATGGCTTAGAAGTAAATCACTTTGGCTATGGTGTGCATGGTCCTGGGTTCGAACCTAGCAGAAGTTGGTTATTTTGTTGCTAGGCAGAACAAGGGCCGATTGATACAGAGTGATTAATGCACTTGAAAGCAGTTGTACGCAGGTTTGCGCAAGTTTGCGAGGAGGTAAGCACTGCTAAAGTCTGGTTACAGTTTCTTATACTCAGTTAGCTGCTGAATTGCTTAACCTGTGTAGGCATTGCTTAGCTCTGTGCAAACCCACGCAAACCTGCTTGCAACTGCTTTAAAGTGCCTTAATCACTGTGTATCCAACTGGCCGTGTTCTGCCCAGCAACAAAATAAATGGCTCTTGCAAGGCTCAAACCAAGGACCCTGCACACCATAGACAAAGTGATTTTCCACTAAGCCATGACAGAAACAAAGAGATTTGATGTTTTCAGAAACATATCATCCAGTCCAGTCATGCAACAGTACAGAGAATGTATACCAACATCTAGATGTATGTGTATATACCTATATTAATATCTAAACAGATACAACATATCTAGATATGTGTATAAATATATATATATATATATATATATATATATATATATATATATATATATATATTAATTTCTAAAACTATATACATATATATCAATATATATGCACATATATACATGGATATGCCTAAATCGACACATATGGGTCTACACCTATATGTCTACATATACACAGCATGTTACATATATGTACATAGATATATATCTATGTAGGTGCATACAGACATAGTTATAATATATATTGGCAGATATATAAATCTATATAGGTTTATATGGCCATACATCTGTAGATAGCAATGGCAGATTAACAAATACACATAGGTCCACATGCACCATTAATGGGGTTGAGAGGCCCCACACACTATACGTCTTGTACAAATAGGCATCCCCCCACAGCCAAACATGTGGCTGGCCTTGATGTCACATGCATGGGTATGGCTTTGCACCCCAGCCTCTCAGCTAATTTACATCTGTTATCCCTGTATGGTTGACATTGTGATATATTGTAGGGCCACCATAAAAGAAATAAGCAAAACCCTTTCCACATTGCCCACACTCACACCCACCTCTACACAGGATATGAGTTACACACACACACACACACACACACACACACACACACACACACACACACACACACACCTGTCATGTCTGGGAGTTAAACCCCTACCTAACTAATTGATTACACTACAGCACTACGCAGTTATAGTACGCGCCATGGACATTACTGAAGTACTTCTTCCCCAAAGGTGTATTTCACATTTAATGACATCAGCAGGATTACCAAAGAAGGCCATTTCAACTGTACTGTGAGTGACTAGCCTAAAATGCATTGCTCCCTACACAGTGAGGCACACACAAAACATCCACAACAGCAGTACGCAGTTACAGGACACACTACGGAGATTACCGGGCTACACCCTTCCCAGAGGTGTATGTCTAGGTGAGTGACATCAGCAGCCTTGCCAAAGATGAGTATATGATGTGTATGGAGTGTGAGCAGCCTAAAAAGCATTGCTCTTTACTCAATCACACACGCACACAGATTCACACACACAGTTGCCAGGTCTGGGGTTAGAACATCCACGTAACTACTTTATCACACTACAGCAGTTCACAGTTACAGGATGCATATTTCTAGGTGAGTGACCACATCCACAACAGCAGTATGCAGTTACAGGACACGCTACGGAGATTACTGGGCTACACCCTTCCCAGAGGTGTATGTCTAGATGAGTGACATCAACAGCCTTGCCAAAGTTGAGTATATGAATTGTACAGAGTGTGAGTAGTCTAAAAAGCATTTCTCTCTACACAGTCAGAGACAGACAGATACACACACAATTGCCAAGTCTGGGGTTAGTACACAGTTATGAACCACGCCATGTAGATTACTGAGCTACAGCTCTACCAAAGGTGTATTACACATTGGATGACCTCAGCAGGCTTGCCATAATACTGCTATGGGGAGAGCATGGGCCATAACCCATTCATGTAGGGGTTGACATGCCACATGCAGGCACACAAGGGGTCTTATGTCACAGGTACGTGTATACAGCTACTACATGACTACTTCCTTGTACAGTCATGTTGAACAGCTGGCACGTGCACCGCATAGTCTGTCATGCTGACAGATACTGGTGGTTAGTATCTGCAGTGAATGGCATCTGCACCTCATGTGTTTGGGGCCCTTTGGCTGTGTGCTGGGTGGGACAGGCCTGGATGGCTCCTTGTCATGGTCACCCTCTTCCACACATCTATGTCTGTCTACCTTTGGCTTATTATAGTGTGTTGCCCTTACATATGTGTCTGTATTCCTATCCACTGTGTGTGAGGGGCAGGAGTGGTGCATACTGACATGTGTCTGCACTAAGAACTGCGACTGCCAGATATGTCTGGTCCACTGGTGTTTACAGACATGGCCTTCATGTGTTTAAGTGTGTGAGCATGCCCAGTATGACCTTTCAGTATGTTGCTGACTGACATTGCCGTCATTCCTCTAAGTGTTTGAGTATGCCAAGTATGGCCATCTGTATTGCATGTGTGGATCAAGCCCAGGTAGTTTGTACTGCGGTGCTGACTTTTGGGTTGTACACCGACAGGTAGCATGCTGTGTCTGCAGGGTATCCATTGGTCATTTGGCATTGACTGTTGCTACATTTCTGCATAGCGGGGGGCGGCACCTGACTGTTTCTACATTTCTACACAGGAGTGGGGGGGGGGGCACACCTGACTGTTACTATAAGTGTACGTAGGATGGGGGGCACACCTGACACTTGTACACATTTGCTAGGACTGTACTGGTATGTCAGGTACTCCATTTCAGTCTGTAGTCTTACCTGTCATGCTGGCTAGAGGCATACCAGCATAGTACAACATTTGTTTGTGTTTGTCTACACCTGCCCTTATGGCTGAAACTGTTGTTGGGGTATGTGCACCTTCCTGACTGGCATGTGGTTCTTATGGACACACATATCACTCAGTCCATTTCCTGCAGTGGGTTTTGTCACTCTGTGTAGTACTGGCTACTATGATGACTCCAGTATGTGTTACAGATGTCTTGGTGCAACTGTGGGTGTCTACTGTCTGCTGCCATGACATTCATCCATCCAATTCCCTTGCGTGCTCACATCCATACCATAGCTACAGGTAACAACACATTCTACTCCATTTGGCAGTTGGTAGGTTGATTGACTTACCTTGAGGGTGTGCCAGACCTGAGGATGGTGCTGGAGGGCTGCCTGTGTTGGATGCACATAGTACACTCCCTATACATGGTTGAGCACAGGTGGTGTCATGTTTGGCATCCCTTTTACTGTCTGTGCAAGTCAGAGAGAGGTGTCATTCCTTGGGTCCCTACTGTGTCAGTGCATATGATATGAATTGCCTCTTTGCCAAGGCCAGGTCATACTGGGCATGCCTCCTTCCGCCTACTGGGTCAGGCTCAGGTTGTTCCTCCTCTGAGTCATTCTGTGCCTGTACATGCCTTGGCATTGGTGGGGGGCTGTGTGGCCCTGCCACATGCTGTTCCTGCTGCAGATGTTTCCACAGGATCCTATTGTGTAGCATAGCACAAACCATAACAAGTTGAGTACATCTAGCTGGTGAATACTGCAAGGCTCCACCAGATGTATCCAAACACTGGAACCGTGACCTGGGCATCCCAAACATACGCTCTATTATATGTCTAGCCTGTGCGTGTGCCTCATTATGGCATTGTTGTTCAGATGTGTGTGCATTTCTGATGGGTGGCATCAGCCACGGCTCCAGTGGGTGCCCAGTATCCCCCACTAGGTGACCGTAGGGGATGTCCACATTGGCAAATCTGTGGTACAACTGTGTCAAATGCCAGATGTGTGAATCATCATAGCTTGCAGGGCAGCCAGCACACACATTTATTATAATGCCCTGGGCATCACATACAACCTGGCAGTTGATGGAGGGGATGCCCCTGTAGTTGATGTAGGCCCTACCCTGCTCACCGGGTGGTGCTTTGATGCATATATGCGTGCAGTCTATAGCACCCACTATCCCATGGTATTCTGCTATTTGGGGGGAAGAGACACATATTGCTGGTCAACACCTCACGTGTGTTGAGGAAATATACATGCTCACTGGCATGTGCTACCATGGTATCCAGGAACTGGTGGAATACTCTGGATGCTGATGCCTGTGAGATCACCATGATATCCCCAGTTGTGCTGTGGGAGGTACCTGTGGCTAGTATACCTAGGCCTACACATATCTTGGTATCCACTGGGATGGGTTCTCTTCGGCCAGTTTGGCGTGTCAGGTGTGGCCGTCACAGCTCAACAATTTGCTGTAGGAGGTCTCTGTCCACCCTATAGCGCTCCACTATCTCCAGCTCATGTAGCCCCTGGTAGGTTACTCTGGGTCTGTACACTCTTCTCCATCTACTCACTGTGGGTTGTTCAGCAGAATTTACATCCTCACCACCCTCAGCCTCTTGGACATCTTGTTCTATGTTGCCTGCTGCAGCCCTTCTCATTTTGTAGGTTTGTTTGTTAAAATTTTACCGCTTGTATATACCAGTGGTGTAGACTGTGGAAAAAACAGAGTGGAAGGTGTTTGCTTAGTTTATAGTAGTGTTCTGGGCTGGGCTGGTCTGCTGTCTGTGTAACTAGCTGATTCTGATACATTTCACCTGCCAGCTAAGCTAGTTCTCCTTAATTACCTTCCTACTGCTGTTTTCCCTTCCCATTGCCTCCCTGTTTAAGCCCATGTGCGCGCCGCACAAACAGAGTGCTCAAATGTGTACAGAGCTGCTATTTCCTGGTTTAACTTCCTTTTTCTTCCTGTACAACCTGGTGTGCAGCGTACACACCCGCTTACACTTTGTAAAGAGTGCCTAGGCAGGTTTGGACACACCTCTAGCTTAGCTGTGCTAAGCTAGGAGCAATCCTGAGCCACAAGGCTCCAATCCACTTACAGTATGCCTGCCCCCACCCCCATGATGTCGCCTATATCCTAGTCTTGCACCCAGCTATTTATACTCTTACACTCTTGGGACCTGCCTCACACCCTGGGGAAATCTGGGATTCACTATCCTTCCCCTCATTTGCATAGTATTGCCTGCTAATGCATAATTACATGTCCCACACTGAGCCTCCCCCCTTAGCAACCATTACTCACTGGCCAGGTTGTCTTATGCCTGCCATTGACTTGCATGGCAGAATACTGCTTTTAGTTAGTATGCTTATTTTAGGTTTGTTTTATTATTTTCCTCCCGATCCAGTTTGCGCGCCACTGCCCTATGCTTAAACAGGCAAGATTGGCACGAAAAAAAAATAAAAGTTGTTGTTTTTATTTTTTACACATTTTGCAATGCCAATGGCCTTCTACTTGGCCATTGGCATGCTTCATCAATGATATGCAGCCTTTATTTGGAGCTGTCATAGCTCCATTTTGTAGTTTTCAGAAATGTACTCTGTTACTAACCGAGTACATTTCTGCAGACTGCACTCGTCCTGCACTGACAGCTGCCAGCTTCCCGGATCGCATATTACCCTCATCTGCATGGTTTTCATCTGCAAATGAGGGTAATTTGCATAGAGGAGCTCAGTCCATGCAGGATTAGTCTAAGAGCTCACGTGTACATCCCAGGAGCTCATTCCTGGATCGCACGTCGGCCATATTGCCAAAAATAGCTCTTAGACTAATCCTGCACGCTATAAAGGGCTTCGTAAATCCTGGGGAGTAACTATAAACACATAAGTAAGACCTCTTATACTAATCATACTTCTTATACTAATCATACTTATTAGATAGATTATAAAATATGAAAAAAAACTTGGCATCAGACGATAACTTCATCTGCATTCTTGAGAAATTCAAATGTGTCAACAGAGAGCCTAAGATTTCAGCCTCAGCCAAAGACTTAAAAAAATGGAGAGCTTTCTTCAACCTGAAAGACCTGAATATCTTTAAAGAAGAGGATGCACTATTCATAAGGTTTTGGGAGAGAAAATAATAGAAGATTTGATTCCAAATGTATTTGCTCAAAAATTGATACCTTCAGAATTGTATCTTGTCATCTATCAGATGATAGTATTTACATTAAACATTCATTATAAAAATAGCTATAATAAACAGTAAAAAACTTGTATATAATTCAAACAAAAGATTTAAAAGACTAACTTAATAAAGAACTGAAAATTGCATCTCATTTAATATAATGATGTGGCAAATATTAAATTGCTCTGGGATTCACTATAACTTACATGTAATAACTTATATGTATGGCAAAATTACTCATGTAGAATACAAAAGAAATGAAAGAATGAGATAGTGAACTAAACAAAATATAAAAATGTTGTACCTTTTCTAGATTTAAGATATGCAAAGATGAACATAGATAAAATATATAGTCAACATGTTGAGCAGCCCTGTGGCACAGAGAGATAAAGCCCTTACTGCACTCCAGGTGACCCTTGTTTGATTAGTGTCATGAGCACTGGAAAATTCACAGGGGATGATGGGTACAAATGTTCAGTGTTGGCTTACCCATCCTGGCAACATTGGGGCAGCCTAGGCTCATTGCAATAATGAGCTTATAAGCCAGGTGAGCTCAGTGCTGCATAAGTCATGAGCCTCTTAGTTGGGAGGTTGCGCATAAGCAGAAGCACACATGCATCTCACAAAGCCAGCAATAGCAGAGCTTGTGATGCTGTCCCAAGGTGATAGAAGGTGAAGCACAACCCCAGCAGTAGCATGATGCTGCTACAGCATCTTCAACCTCCTCACTTCACTCAGACATGGGACAGGTGGGCCTGCCAGAGGCTAAAGTCAGTTTGGTAGATTGGTTGAATGAAGAAAGGAGCTTATGGCAGCGTGAAAACATAGTCAATATGCTAAAGAAGAAATACCAACAATTTTTAAAATATGAAGTATTGATAGGAGTGGGAAAAAATCAAACTTTTATCTTATTCATTAACACCTAAAAGCATACATAGATCCTAACCTTAACTGCATAATACATACAATTCAGGAAACAAAATAATAGTTCCTGATGTAGGAGATATTCTTGATGTATTCAAGATATATTCTGAAAATATCAATAATAATAAAAACTAAGCAATCACACATAGATAAATTTGAAACATTTTTTTAAAACTGAACATTAGAAACAAATTGCCTAAAGAGAACATTGATTTTGCTAAAGGCAATAATTCTGAAAGAAATAAATCAAAACCAAAAGTAAAAAAAAAAAAAAGACATATTCCCCCAGTATATCCAATGGGAGAGGCCACATTGCAGGTAAGTGTCAGAGAGTTTAGTGAAGAAGTAGTGGTGGGAATGTGTGAGTGTATGCATGTGTGTATGGCAGTGTCTGTGTATGTTTGCAGGGTTATGCATGGTGACTGATTTGATTACTGTCTGTGTTTGTATGTATGTGTGTCTCTGTGTCTGTTTGCCTAGGTAGCTTCAGTAGGAGGGGTTAGTTAGGAGATCAGTAATGTTGGTGTATGTGCACATATATGGGTGAATAACTGTGTCAACGAGTACAATTAAATGGGGGATGTGATGCACAGTGAGTGTGTGTGTGTGTGTGTGTGTGTGTGTGTGTGTGTGTGTGTGTGTGTGTGTG
Source organism: Protopterus annectens (assembly GCF_019279795.1). Classification (NCBI taxonomy): domain Eukaryota; kingdom Metazoa; phylum Chordata; order Ceratodontiformes; family Protopteridae; genus Protopterus; species Protopterus annectens. The sequence continues at coordinate 1,771,246,658 of NC_056735.1, read as the reverse complement.
TGTGTGTGTGTGCGTGTGCGTGTGTGTATGTGTGTGTGCGTGTGTGTGTAAATGTCTGCATGTGTGTGACAGACTGAATGGGGGTGCCTGTGACAATGGGCTGCCATTTTGATTAACACTGAAAAATGCTACTTAGCATTGGCTGTAATTACAAGAGATTCAAAGACATGAAAGTTTGCCAGTAAAGAGGTCTTCCTCTTTGCATCTAATCTTACCTTTGAACTGTATTTTACACAATCACATAAACTGCAGTAAACAATGAGCTGCTTTTAAAAATGACAGCAGTGCCAGGAAAATAATCAGCTTACCAGATCCTAAAACACAAACTATGGCCTCAGTGTTAAACTTGTATATCACTGACAATATAACTTGAAATGGAAACAATAACATTTAAGCTAATGTGATGGTAAAATCACAAAACTATCTGAAAAATATAAAGCTAACAAACTGTGGATATTAATCACAAATTATCTTCTGTATAAAACATATAAATCAACAGTCTTTAGATATATAAATAATATACATAAAACATTTTTTTTACATTTAGAAATATCACAATTTAGAATTATGGAAGTTTATGTTATAATCTTTTTTTATAGCCTCATGATTTGTTGAAGGAGTTAGATTCAATAAAATGTTGGATTGGAAAGAAAAAAGCTTTATATATTATAACTTTTAAGAAGATGCTCAGTTAAGGACTGCAGACAATATTATTATTAAATATGACAATACAAGAAAACTGGGAAAATATATGAAGTACACAAAGCTATGGTCCACCAGAAGCAAGATGTTCCAAGTAATGAAATGAAGAAAAATACTCCGAACTACTACAATATATTTAGCACTGTCTAACGCCACCTCAGCGAAATCATTTAGCAGTGACTCAAGGTATTCTGTTCTAAGAAAAGATGTTTCAGAAACTGTAAACCTGTATGGAAAATATGATCATCATATATCATTTTTAGCAAGATGAACGAGTTGTCCCTTAACAATACTTATTTTCTTATTTAAAGGATGATAATTTTCACAATGAACATAGGAATTTGAAGTAAAGTTGATTTATAATGTATATTGGATATAAATTTATGATTATTATCAATTGGATCACCTTGCTTTGATGAGGTAAAATTAAAAAGTCTACAATGTATTTATCACCCTTTATTGGGAGTTACTGAGTACAGTGGATTAGTTCAGATAAAATCACTTTAGCTAGCAGATCTGGAAGAGTCTCTCTATCTTGCATGCCCTCACTTTTGGAGGAATAAAGACACCTTGTTGAAGTTTCAAGTGGTTTATTCATTTAAGCTGGTAGATGGATGAGTGTTCTTGTTAGCACTTGTCCATCTACCTACTTAACTGGAAAACTAATCTTTTGTACTATGTTTCTTATTAGTCCTATCACCCTTTACTTCACAGGTGGGATACTAGACCTGGCATATTTTCTGGATTACCTCTATTTTCTTTATTAGGAGTTGGTTTATCAGATGAATGAATAGCAACCATGAAAAGAAATAATTAGCAAAAATACAGTTTTAACATACACACAAAATATTTCTAAATAAAAGACATGATAAATAAAAATTGGAAGTTTCTTTGCACTTTGATAATATGGGTAGTATAGTGGGTGATAGGCCAAGCTTCACATTTTCTAGGGGTAAGAATATCAAAAGGGTTATTAAACAACATAGCTAATTTTAAGTTCAAGTCTGGGAGACACATAAATGTGGGCACCGTCTACAGTGCCAATTGCATATATTCAGTCATGGTCATACCATCGGAATTGGGATTATAGAGGTTCGATATAGAATGTTAAACTGTGATCTCTACTCATCTTATTACATTGGCAAGACTGAAGACTGCTTACGTATCATGTGCAAACTGACAAAATCAAAGTAGCCTATCTGTTTTCAAAATTAATTTCCTCCGCAGTCATTTACCGGGGCTGTTTAAGTTGGATTCTCACTTTTCTTTTCCTTTTAAGGAAGATTTCTTCCAAAAATGAAAGGTGTACAGAGGCAGGATTTTCAGAGTGGGGCAGTTTTAGTTGTATGTTTGTTTAATTTTCAATTTTAAGTTTAGTAACACCTTGTTGTTTAATTTGGTCTTCAAACCCTGTGCATTCTGTTTTCCTTTTATGTGAAAAAAGAGCATAAAGGCTATTTTTGTTTCACTGTCACAGTGCAGCACAAAGTCTGTAACTCTAAATTGTTTCTGACTTTGCCTATCATTGAATTTTGTATTTCAGCAGTCCACGATTTTTGCAGAACACTCCGAATTTTGCCTCCTATTTTATCCCGTCCTTCCTTAGTAAAACTTAACATTTTTTAATAAATCACATTACAACCTAAATTACCACCACTACCATTATCACAGCATTACCACTACAACAAAAATTGCAGATTAAAGGGTTAAAATCCATCATTGTTAACATCAGGAGCATCTCCAACAAATTTGCTATTACACCAAAACCCTGACATACTAGTAACTATTGAGACCTGGCTAAAAGCCACAATCAAAGACACTGAAATGCTTCCATCAGGATACAGCATACTTAGAACCAACCACATAGGCAAAAAGGCAGGTAGAATAGCTATAACATATCACAGTTATCTAAACATCTCTTTGTGGCAGCACATCCAACCCCAATTTAACAATGCAGAAATCCTTATTTCATTTGCTAAACTTAATTTATGTTAGAACCTGTGTATTATTGCACTGTATATTTCTCCAGGAAAAACATCCTAATCACTGAGGACATATTATCCTAGTTATCCATTAATATACGAGACAAAACCCTAATCTTAGGAGACTTTAATATAGACAGATTCAGAAATGATATGATACCCCACCTGCAAGCATCAACCTCTGTGGCTTTAAACAACACATAGAAACTCCAGCCAGAAACAATACACCCATTAATGCAGCATCACTGCTAGACTGGATACTATCATCACATCCAGGTAATATCTCCAACATAGCTACCTTACATGATACCCTAAGCGACCACCTTTTGCCAACAGAATCACTAGCTTCTCCCCTAGGCGATACCACTGCAACTTACTGTACAAACTAACTAGCTTGAGTACAGTGGCTTTTACTTCCACTCTAAAATTTTGAAACTGGATATTTCTAAAAACAGTAGCTTTAGATGAAGCAGCACTTTAATTTAATAAAATCTTCCTTGCTATATTAAGTGAATATACCACCCAATAATAAAAAGAGTTAAACTGAACCAGGCTCCCTGGCTACAGCCAAGCATAGCATAAATCCAGAAAAAAAGTCACTACTGTAGCATGCAGGAAACCTCTCTTGGGCATCTATCATAAACTTACTAAACCTAAGTCACAATTCACAACCAAACCCTCACCTGAAGTTTCTCCAGCAAAAATAACTGACAAATTTAACTATCACTTTACACAATGTATCATCTCAGTTCTAAAAAAACAACACTGTGTGTAATTCAAAACCTTTGCTAGAGTCCAGTTCTCACTCAGCGTATTTCCCTCTAAAACCCGTATCCACATTATCAGTAAAAAAAAAAAAAAAAGCTTTGTCAAACTAAAAACCACAACCTTGGCCACAGTCTTTCACAAGAATAGGCCTTGTCTACCTAATAACCATTCTTATAAATAGATCCAATAATGAATGTCTTGTCTCCATAATATGAAAAAAGGCATGTATAATGCCACTTCACAAAGGAGGCTCATCTAATGACTATGCTAATTTCTAGAAAATCATTAACTCACATATCAGAAATCCTTGAAAAATGGATACACTCTTAATTGCTTAACTATCTCAGTATTATTAACCTTCTTTCAGTAACACAACATGGCTTTCGACCCAGCCATAGCAACACCACAGCCTTATAACATCTTGCTGACACCATCAATAAAAACAGAAATTCTGGCTAACTAGTTTCCTCACTATTTCGTGACTGGTCCAAAACATTCAACAGAATCTCCCATCATCTACTACTACAGAAGTTGCCTTTTATAGGCCTTTTTCCTATCTCTCTCTCTTTCTTTCCTGATTTAAAAGCTACTTATCAGACAGATACCAAGCTGTAAAGTTACAAAATATGTATTCCTCCTTTCTGTCAAATGCAGTGTATCAAAGGATCCATCCTGGGGCCACTTCTGTTTAAGTATCTACTTACAGCAGCAAAACACACTACTCTGATTCAATACGCTGATAATTCGACATTATTCTGCTGTTCCCCTACCCTGCCCAGATTACAAGACGTGATCCAATAATTCTTCACAGCCAGGGAAACCTGACTAGACAATTTACAACTACTACTACTGAACCCCCCTCCCCTTTCAATCCTAAATCACACTCACAAAGTAAAGACCAGTTTTAACATCACTTCATCCAACAGCACTAAAACAAAAATTGTACCACACACTAAACGTCCAGGAATCACCGTAGATGAAATTTCAAAATAACAATCAAAAAACACACCAAAAGCTTTACCGGTTCTGCAGAGCTATACCTTTCCTCACAGATAAAGCCAGAGAAACAGTTGCAGTAACTTACTTACTCCCATACTACTATATGCCTCTAAAATCTTTACAAACATGCCACCACCCCAGAGAACAAAACTCAAACAATATTATAACAAAATTGCAAGACACGCAGCAAATTTCTTTTATCACACCTACCACTGCCAAGCCCTCAGACTAATAAGCTGGCACAACTACCCCACTTCCCTCATCAAATCCAGCTTGTAGTAATTCACAATTTAATATTTCTGGTCAAATGATCATCCCTTAAATCTGTGATCAACTACTACAACCCAAGCAAAAAATCTACACTCTCAAGGCAAATCTCTATTAGCATAAATAAATCTCTAAATACAGCAGGACATTGAATCTAATCCATCTATGTCTACAGAGTTTGGAAGTCTGTACCCCTCCCAAGCAAACTAAACAACTGCAACCATTTAAAGCAGATCTTAAACAACACCTAAGATAATCCTGGATCTGCCAGTGTTCATCCCCAGGATAAAATGTGGACATACTCTAAAATGAATGATTATGTGCAGTGTGAAAAGCTGCAGTGTAAATGCACGTTTGTTTTTTGCACATCTATAAAGACATGAATTTTTTTATGTAAAGACTTGCATGGTATATTTGTTTGTGTATGTAGCCTGTATATTCTTACTATACATTATGGTTTGCTATTTGCTCAGTAAAGTTTTTATAATATATTGTTATTGCAATATGTCATAGGTTCATAGCTTCATAGGAGATTATCAGGGTAATAGCTTAACAGCTCTTACATGCCTAGCCAGTATAACCAGATTCTACCCAATATGTGTCCCCTATGGGCAACAAGATGGCACAGGTTTGTCATTTGTGCATATCTTTGAGTATTTTACAGATTGTATGGTCCATAAGGGACATAGCCACTAACCCAGGTCTGAATTTGGATTCTCCATCCATTGAGCCAAACTGTTGATCATGTGGAGTTTTCTCCCTGGGGCTCCGGTGAAAAGGCGTTCCTATGCCCAGCTGGACAATCCTAGTTAAAAAATGCAAAAAAACCCCAGAATAACATGGCTCGTTGATTTGTGCTCATGCAGAAACAAATCAACAGCATACCAAGGGTGGGATGAAGGGGGCAATTACCTTGGCTGCAAAGTGTTAGGGGAAGGGATTGAAAGCTCTGCATTTTTTTCTGTACTAAAAATGCTTCACTTGAAGAGCTGCCAATCACACAGTAATCCAAAGACATTTTGCTCTTCTCTTGAGATCTCGGGGCTGAGGTAAACAAAGATTAGGTCATGTGTGATTGGCTGATTTACTGTAGGAAGCCAATGGGCTTCCTACAGTAATCCGAAGATTTTTTTTGCACTTCTCTTATGAGCTGAGGGAGGTTGTGGATTGGGTGGGCATGATTGGCTGATGTACTGTAGGAAGCCAATGGGCTTTCTACAGTGGTCAGAATACATTTTTTTATTTTGCTGTTCACTTGAAGAGCTGAGGAGATGAGATGCAAGTCTGTGGGACTAGCATAGAGAGCTAGATGAGTCCTTATGGCTCTGAAAAAAATTATACACAGCACGTTGAAAAGCAGCCAGTCTTTACAGGGCACTGATTTGTAAAATGCAAAGTTGTTTCAAATAAAACCAGCAAGAAAAACAGTTTAGTTAAAATTAATTAAGCAATTTTTTGTTGATATTGCTTGTCTACAGGAGATACATCTTACATTAATAAAGAATGATGTTGTTTCAGCAGAAAAATATTTAAATATACACTTACATAGTTATCTAACAGTAAGGATAGTAGGATTACTGTTTTCATTACTTTTTGTTAAGTATAACACTGGAGATAAATGTGTTGATCTAAACAGTAGAATCTTATCAGTAAACTTCAAAATCCAGGAAATAGTGATAACTATAGGGTTGGTTTATGCCCCCTTCATGGGGTATAATGATTTTAATCCTAGCTGGTAATTTTAGTATATGATCTACTCATATCGGACTTTATAACTAGAAAATATCAAAAAAGTTATTAAGAGACTTAGATCTATTGGATTACTGGCAGTTTAAATATTCATCTTTACAAGGCTACACACATTTAGATTTAATCATTTAGTATAAAAAGCTTGCTCAGCTAGACTAATTTTTGGCTTCATAACTTTATGTTTACTGTATGCATATTACTTTGATCTAAAGTTTAATTGACAGAGTACAGAACATGTATATCGCCAACGTTCTGAAATATTGGTAAATACTGGAAACGGAAAAGTGAAAGTCAGGTTTCATAGATAAAAGAACACCATGCAGCATGACAAGTGCAAAAGATGAAATAAGGCAGTTGCTCCGTACCATACCCTTCTTGTAAAAAGAAATATCAGTGGTTCAAGAATCAAGGCTGCCCAGTAAAAGCTTGTATTTTTATAGGATTTGCAATCCTGTCCCATTCGATATAATGATCATAATTTATTTTATATTCTGTATTTATGTATTTATTTATGTGATCACATTTGACAATGTTATTTATTTATTTAATTAGTTTGCTACTGTCAGTTTAAGCTGGATTTTGGGTAGGATACAAGCAGTGGCAGCTGGTGACTTAAAATCGAAGGGGGGCTGCAGGAGACAGCTGAATGGGTGGGGTCAAGGGGAGGGGTGTGGCCAACTAGAAAGGGGAGGAGCTATGCTCAAAACCACAAAAACTAACTTTAATTAAATATGCTGCCCTGGGTGGCAAACCATCATTATGAGAGTCCAATCAAGACAAAAATAAGTGTAGAAGAATAAAAATATTTAAATGCATTGGCTGCATGACAGCTTACTTATTATCTAGATGGAAACAAAAGGTTGTGAGGCATGAAAAAATAAATTACTTACTGGAATGCCAGTCAAAATCAAGTATAAGAAAAACCAGAAGCACTCAATTCAAACCACTTCTCCTTGCACTGCAGTTCTAATTATAATTTATATTCAGCTTTATTAAATTACCAAGTAACATGCTGAAAGTAGAAATCTCTGTGATGCCCCCACTTGTAAAAATGTTTCTTATCCAAAATAGACCTGCTTCCTGACAACTATCTACTTGTTTCATGGGGAAAACATGATCAAACTAAAAAACGAAAAGCAAACAAGAAACAAGCTCAAGATACATTGCTTAAAAGATTACTGTACAGGTTATGGACCACACATGATTGGTATTCTGTTTAGTTTATGAGTAAAGTCTGTAGAGATGACTGGAAGTCTCCAACAGGTGTAATGAGCTTTTTAAAATAATGGAATCCTCTCCTTTAATACCCAAGGCTTATACATTATCTAGTCAAGTATTCTCTGCATGGCAACAACAGAAAGGCTTTCAATGTTGGCAATTCTTTAACAGTATGCTTATTAAAGCTTATTTGCATCTTACGATCTCAGACAAGCTTACCTTATGGTCATTAAAGCATTGCTACTTAAACACAGAGCAACAGGCACTTTGAGTAATAAGCATAAATCTGAGTAATAAGCATAAAACAGTACAAAAATATGACAGAAACCAGACTGTTCTGCAAAATCAAGGACAGACGAAAAGCCACTGTAGTACTTCTGTCTACCTTGGATGGTGGGGACACACTACACATTTACACTGCATAACTACTCCTTGCCTTGCTTGGACACATCCAGAGTCACTACATGGGGGAGTGAGGTGCAACAAGTATGTCACAATTTGAAATGTCTCTGGCTGACTGTGATGGCCCTGACACATTTGTCATACCTCTCAACCTCAGAGCAAGAAATCTGGACAAAGCCATACACAGAAGTGGGACAAAGGCCCAAAAATAAGGACAATTTTTAAATATTGCTCTAATAAACTTAGAAAGATAATAGAATAGGTCTTGCATTAGTATGAATTTACTGAAGGGTATAAAATCTGAAACTCAAATGTCTGTCATTTTCTAACTTCAGTCTTTAGTGATTTGTCACTAATTTGCCAAAAAAAAACAAAATTTTATGAAAAATGGACCAAAAATGTAATGCAAAAATATAAAATAGCCACACAATACAGCTGGGAACCTGTCAAAGAAGGGACACTTTAATATTAGTACTGCTAACTTGAGCAGCTGACAAAATAAAAGAATCTACATGCAATTCAAGTAATCTATAACTTTATAATAAAAAATGTAGCACAAGAGCAAAAGCAAGGGTCAAATCTTATATTCAAAGCCAGATACTTTTATTAGTAAAACAATGGATAAGCGCTTTCGCTAAAAAATAGCTTCATCAGATCACAATGTTTGCTTAACATAGACAGTTTAAATACTAAAGCACATGGTGAGTACAATTCAAATGAACCAATCATCATCACACATCAATTAGTTCACTTAACATTTAAAGCAGCAAATACAAAAGTATATCAGTGCATTCATTACTGCTACTAATCATATAAAAAATAATATATATATATAAAAATATATATATAAAAAACTAACTCTATTTAAAAAAGAGCATCCTTTGAATACAACAAATGATAGTATAAAACTTTAATAAAAGTTTTCTTGTTGTTAAAATGCATTATAAAAATTATTTATATATATCTATTACAATTTAAAAATGACTAAATATTCTCATATCTGCGACACATAAAGATATGAGAATATTTAGTCATTTTTAAATTGTAATAGATATATATAAATAATTTTTATAATGCATTTTAACAACAAGAAAACTTTTATTAAAGTTTTATACTATCATTTGTTGTATTCAAAGGATGCTCTTTTTTAAATAGAGTTAGTTTTTTATATATATATTTTTATATATATATATTATTTTTTATATGATTAGTAGCAGTAATGAATGCACTGATATACTTTTGTATTTGCTGCTTTAAATGTTAAGTGAACTAATTGATGTGTGATGATGATTGGTTCATTTGAATTGTACTCACCATGTGCTTTAGTATTTAAACTGTCTTGTTAAGCAAACATTGTGATCTGATGAAGCTATTTTTTAGCGAAAAGCGTATCTATCCATTGTTTTACTAATAAAAGTATCTGGCTTTGAATATAAGATTTGACCCTTGCTTTTGCTCTTGTGCTACGTTTTTTATTATATATTTACTGGTTGTTTCCACAAGAGCATTTACCAGTGAGAGCAATATTTTGGATTTTTTGACTAAGCTATAACTTTGATTATTACAGTTATTTCTTAATTGTAAACCCTCCATGTTTTCTTCCAAAATTGCTATTTTGTGGAGGGATTATTAGGGGGAAGAGCAACATTTTGAGCCAAAATCGGGGACAGTTGAGAGGTTGGCTATGCCTAATTCTATAAAGCAATTTATTTGCATGTACCTCTCAACCTGTTAATGCAGTAAATCTGAACAAGGCCAAATATATTGGGGGAACATATAAACAGTACTAAAAATTGCTCTTGTATAAATTGAGACAGTTGATAGAACAGCTCTTACTTTAACATGCATTTTTCTGAAGGTTGTGAAGTCTGAAACTCAGTGTATCCTTATTTAGTGACTTAATTCCTAAATGATTTGCCAGAAAACTACAAATTTTATGAAGAACAAACCAAAAATAAGAAGCAAAAATCTATTCATTCTTTGAAAATCTGGACATTTGGGAGGTATAGTTCAGCTGGGCCTGTCTGAGTTTGCTGCCCTTCCCCCCTGACAAAATCATGGTTGAATGGAGCCTCTGCAGCCATTCCAATGAACAATTACTTGGCTATTTCACTCCATTTACCATAAACACTAATGTGCATACTGCTTTACTTCTATGATGAGTTGGACTTCATTTGAAAGTTTTATTTTGTATTTTACAGCACAAACACTAAGTCATCTGCTAAACAAAGCAATGCAGTCTCACAATGAAAACTTAGCATTAAAACTTCTCTGCCCTTGAAACTCACATTCATTGAAACAGTATTGAAACCCACATTCAAAGAAAATACATTTTGCCAGTGGCAGATAAAGATTAATTTTGGGCTGTTTTCAAATCATAGGCCCCTTGCATATGAAACATACACGTGTTCTTTGATACACCTTCCTCATTGTACTAAATTATATTCCTTGTACAAAACAGTACAGTTATTACAGGGCGTTTTAAATTTGTTTTGAACATTTTTCCAGTAAGCAATGAAACAAAACGCATGCACCCATAATGGCAAAACTGCCCAGTTCAGAACATTTATCATAAAAGTCTACTCAGACTTCCACAGTCCACCATTATTAGTAAATATGCACAATTCTACAGTCCACCATTATTAGTAAATATGCACAATACTACAGTCCACCATTATCAGTAAATATGCACAATTCTACAGTCCATTATCAGTAAATATGCACAATTCTACAGTCCATTATCAGTAAATATGCACAATCTCTGAAGAAGTAAAAGTCTAAATAATTCCACATTAAAGAAATCTGTAACTAATGAAGAGGTTGCTGCTAGCAAACACCTTTATATTTCATGGTTTCATCGAAAAATAAAGTGTCTGTTGCCCCTCAGGAATAAATTGCCTATATTACATTAAAAAATGATAAGCTAGTAATATTGCAAGAGGAAATGGATGGCAAACTGATAACAGACTCATAGTTAGTATCTTCACCAAGGCGAACATTCTCAGTACGGCAGCATCCACCCCTTGTGGGAGTAGAACCCACAGTCTTCTGCATCAAAAGCAAGTACACAACCTGTTGTGCTATTAACAAGGTAAACCAGCTTCACTTAAGCAACACTAAACTTCTGTTCCCCTGCAGCTCTCAGCTCCTTGAAAAATCTACTCAATACTCAGCTGCATCTCAACTTCGCAGCACAAGAAAACTGGAAAAAGCCAAAATGTATTGGGGGGGGGGGTTAAAAGCCCAAAAACCAGGGACACATTAAAAATTGCTTGTATAATCTTGGAAAGTTGCTAGAATAAAATGCTGTGTTACCACCATACATTTTACTGCCAAGGTCCCTGAGCAAAACAGTCAGAACAACATACCACTATGCCACATCAGCTGCTTTGTAAAAGAGAGGAAGACTGAAACTTTAATGGCTATCATTTAGTGAATTCAGTTCTCACCATAGCTGTCAACCTCTTAGCACAAAACACCTGGACAAACCCAGTAATGAGGGACTACAGCACTCAAACATATTCAGTGAATTCAGTTCTTGCCATAGCTGTCAACCTTAGCACAAAAAACCTGGAAGAAGCCAATAATGGGGGAATACAGTCCCAAAAATAGGGACAAATTTCAAATATTCATCTTATAAACTTAGAAAATTGCTAGAATAAAAGGTTGTGTTACGGTTGTGTTACTATGTATTTTCTGAAGAACATGAAGTCTGAAATTCAAATGCCTGTCAATTTTACTGCTGACAGAACAAAAACAATTTTCAGCAGAGACCCAGGGATTAATACTGTAGACACATCTTTGTAAATGACAGGGCACCAGAGCAAATCCACACAAACACAGGGAGGAGATGCAGACTCCACACAGAAGGCAACCCAGCCAAGAATCAAACCAGAAAACCTATAGCTGTGAGGCAACAATACTACCACTGCACCATCAAATATGCAAGGAATTAAACATTCAGAAACCTGAAGTCTGAAATTCAAATGCCTGTCAATTTTATTTAACATTTGTTAATCAGGACAGTCTGACTTGGAACAAAAAAAAATTTCAGCAGAGGCCCAGGAAGAAATAATGCAGACATGTCTTTGTAACATGGGAGGACACAAAAGCAAAACCACACAAACACAGGGAGAAGATACAGACCCACAAAGAAGGCACCCCAGCCAAGAATCAAACCTGAGAACCTGCAGCTGTGAGGCAACAATGCTACCACTGCACCATCAAATATCAAGCATTGCAACATTTATAAACCACAGATATTATGAGGAACAGATCACATCAAATATGAGGCAAAAATCTGCAATTTTTTTTTTTTTACAAATGGTGGTGGGTAGGGAATTCAGGTCTTTAACACCTGCATACAAGGTACAGGGTTCAAGCCTGATGTATTCCCTACCACACACACACCTGTAGTAGCAAACCAAAAAAACTAAATATACTGCACTGCGTGCCAAACCATCATTATGAGCGTCCAATCAAGACAAAATGAAGTGTAGAAGAATAAAAATATTTCAATGCATTGGCTGCATGACAGCTTAATATCTAGATAGAAACAAAAAAGGTTGTGAGGCATGAAAAAATTAATTACTTTTTTTTTTAAGTACATTAATGGAATGCCAGTCAAAATCAAGTATAAGAAAAACAAGCAGCACTCAACTCAAACCACTTCTTGCACTGCAGTTCTAATTATAATATATATTCAGCTTTATTAAAGTAACAAGTAACATGCTGAAAGTAGAAATCTCTGATGCCCCACTTGTAAAAATGTTCCTTATCCAAAAAAAGACCTGCTGCCTGACATCTACTTGTTTCATGGGGAAAACATGATCAAAGTAAAAAATGAAAAGCAAACAAGAAATAAGCTCAAGATACATTGCTTAAAAGGATTACTGTACAGGTTATGGACCACACGATTGGCATTCGGTTTACGGGTAAAGCCTGCAGAGATGACTGGAAGTCTCCAAGTGTAATGAGACTCTTAATGTAATTCTGTCCTTTATTACAAATACTGGCATATGCATTTCAATACCCAAGGCTTATACATTATCTAGTTAAGTATTCTCTACATGGCTACAGAAAGGCTTTCAATGTTGGTAATTCTTTAACAGTATGCTTATTAAAGCTTACTTGCATCTTGCAATCTCAGCCAAGCTTACCTGATGGTCATTAAAGTATTGCTACTTAAACACAGAGCAACAGGAACTTTGAGTAATAAGCATAAATCAACAGTACAAAAAATATGACAGAAACCAGACCATTCTGTAAAAATCAAGGACAGATGAAAAGCCACTCTAGTACTTGTGTCTTCCTTGGATGGGTGGGATTCTCTGCACATTTACACTGCATAACTACTCCTTGCCTTGCTTCGACACATTCAGAGTCACTACATGGGGGAGTGGGGTGCAACAAGTATGTCACAGTTTGAAAAGTCTCTGGCTGACTTGTGATGGCCCTGACACATTTGTCATACGTCTCAACCTCAGAGCAAGAAATCTGGACAAAGCCATACAAAGAAATGGGACAGAGGCCCAAAAATAAGGACATTTTTTAAAATATTGCTGTTATAAACTTAGAAAGCTAATAGAGGTCTTGCATTAGTATGAATTTTCTGAATGGTATGAAATCTGAAACTCAAATTATTTTCTAACTTCAGTCTTTAATTATTTGTTACTAATTTGCCAAAAAAACACAATTTTATGAAAAATGGCCCAAAAATGTGATGTAAAAATATAAAATAGCAGCACAATACAGCTGGGAACCTGTCAAAGAAGGGACACTTTAATATTAGTACTGCAAACTTGATCAGCTGACAAAATAAAATAATCTACATGCATTTCTGAAATAAAAGTAATCTGATTATTACAGTTATTTCTTAATTATAAACCCTCCGTGTTTTCTTCCAAAATTGCTATTTTGCGAAGAAATCATTAGGGGAAGAGCAACATTTTGAGCCAAAATCTGGGACAGTTGAGAGGTTTGGCTATGCCTAATTCTATAAAGCAATTTATTTGCATGTACTTCTCAACCTGTTAATGCAATAAATCTGGACAAGGCCAAATATATTGGGGGAACATATAAACAGTACTAAAAATTGCTCTTGTATAAACTGGGACAGTTGATAGAACAGGTCTTACTTTAGCATGCATTTTTCTGAAGGTTATAAAGTCTGAAACTAGCGTGTCATTATTTAGTGACTTAATTCCTAAATGATTTGCCAGGAAACCACAAATGTTATGAGGAACAAACCAAAAATAAGAAGCAAAAAATCTATTCATTCTTTGAAAATCTGGACAGTTGGGAGGTATAGTTTAGAAGCAAAAAATCTATTCATTCTTTGAAAATCTGGACAGTTGGGAGGTATAGTTCAGCTGGGGCTGTCTAAGTTTGCCGCCTTTCCCCCTCACAAAACCATGGTCGAATGGAGCCTCCCCCTGCAGCCATTCCAATGATCCATTACTTTGCTATTTCACTCCATTTACCATAAACACTAATGTGCATGCTGATTTACTTCTATGATGATTTGAACTTCATTTGAAAGTTTTATTTTGCATTTTACAGCACAAACACTAAGACATCTTCTAAACAAACTTGGCATTAAAGCTTCTCTGCCCTTGAAACTCACATTCATTGAAACAACATTAAAACCCACATTCAAAGAAAATACATTTTACCCGTGGCAGATAAAAATTAATTCTGGGCTGTTTTCAAATCATAGGCCCCTTGCATATGAAACATACATGTGCTCTTTGATACACCTTCCTATTGCTTTGAACATTTTTCCAGTAAACAATGAAACAAAACTGCCCAGTTCAGAACATTTCCATCATAAAAGTCTACTCAAACTTCTACAGTCCACTATTATCAGTAAATATGCACAATTCTACAGTCCACCATTATCAGTAAATATGTACAATCTCTGAAGTAGTAAAAAAGTCATCTAAATAATTCCACGTTAAATAAATCTGTAATGAAGAGGTTGCTGCTAGCAATCACCTTTATATTTCATGGCTTCATCGAAAAATAAAGTGTCTGATGCCCCTGAGGAATAAATTGCCTAAATTACATTAAAGATAAGCTAGTAATATTGCAATAGGAAATGGATGGCAAACTGATAACAGGCTCATAGTTAGTATCTTAACTTTCAGTACAGCAGCATTCACCCCTTATGGAAGTAGAACCAACTACCTTCTGCATCAAAAGCAAGTACACAACCTGTTGAGCTATTAGCACTGTGAACCGACTTAGCATAATCAGCACTAAACTTATCTTCCCCTGCAGCTCTCAGCTCCTTGTAAAATCTACGCAATACTCAACTGCATCTCAACTTCGCAGCACAAGAAGTCTGGAAAAAGCCAAATTTATTAGGGTGGGTCAAAAGGGCAAAAACCAGGGACACATTAAACATTGCTTGTATAATCTTGGAAAACTGCTAGAATAAAATGCTGTGTTACCACCATACATTTTACTGCCAAGGTCCCTGTGCAAAAGAGTCAGAACAACATACCACTATGCCAAATCACCTGCTTTGTGAAAGAAAAATGCTGTGTTACCACCGTACATTTTACTGCCAAGGTCCCTGTACAAAACAGTCAAGAGCAACATACCACTATGCCAAATCAGCTGCTTTGTGAAAGAGAGGAAGACTGAAACTTAAATGGCTATCATTTAATGAATTCAGTTCTCACCATAGCTGTCAACCTCTTAGCACAAATCACCTGGACAAACCCAGTAATGAGGGAATACAGCCCTCAAACATATTAAGTGAATTCAGTTCTTGCCATAGCTGTCAACCTTAGCACAAAAAACCTGGACAAAGCCAATAACAGGGTATTACAGTCCCAAAAATAAGGACAAATTTCAAATAGTCATCTTATAAACTTAAAAAAATTGCTATAATAAAAGGTTGTGTTACTATATATTTATTGCTAGAATAAAAAGTTGTTTTACTATGTCTGAAATTCAAATGCCTGTCAATTTTACTTCTGATGGAACAAAAACAATTTTCAGCAGAGGCCCAGGGAGAAATACTGTAGACACATGTCTTTGTAAAATGGCAGGACACCAGAGCAAATCCACACAAACACAGGGATAAGATGCAGACTCCACACAGAAGGCACCCCAGCCAAGAATCAAACCAGAAAACCTATAGCTGTGAGGCAACAATACTGCCACTGCACCATCAAATATGTAAGGACACCAGAGCAAATCCACACAAACAGAGGGATAAGATGCAGACTCCACACAGAAGGCACCCCAGCCAAGAATCAAACCAGAAAAACCTATAGCTGTGAGGCAACAATTCTGCCACTGCACCATCAAATATGTAAGGAAGTAAACATTCAGAAACCTGAAGTCTGAAATACAAATGCCTGTCAATTTGTTAATCAGGACAGTCTGACTTGGAACAAAAAAAAACAATTCTCAGCAGAGGCCCAGGAAGAAATAATTCAGACATGTCTTTGTAACATGGGAGGACACAAAAGCAAACCCACACAAACACAGGGAGAAGATACAGACCCCACCCCACAAAGAAGGCACCCCAGCCAAGAATCAAACCCAAGAACCTGCAGCTGTAAGGCAACAATGCTACCACTGCACCATCAAATTTCAAGCATTGCAACATTTAAAAAACATAGATATTATGAGGAATAGATCAGATCAAATATGAGGCAAAAATCTGCAATTATTTTTACAAATGGTGGTGGGTAGGGAATTCAGGTCTTTAACACCTGCATACAAGGTACAGGGTTCAAGCCTGAGGTATTCCCTAACTCAAGAAATGTAATATGCTGAGAATAATCCAAGAATTCACACAAAATGTTGAGTAAAACACTTTATGAAACGCAAAGCTTTCGGGAAGAACCCTTTTTCAATACTGAATACATACATTCAAAAAAGCATCTGCTTATATACAAGCCCAGAGTCACATGACCGCAGCCAAAGTCAGATGACAAATCCTAAAAACATCATAATCTAATAAAAATACAAAAGCATAAAACATAGTATATTACGTTGTAATCTAACAAGAATAGGTTTAATACTAATTGGGCTACTGTTGGCCGAAGGAGAAGAGGAGGGCGAAGGCATGCCCGAAGGCAGGAAGATAGGAGGGAGGTTAGGAGTGTAGAAGGGAGGGTAGGAACTTTGAATGTTGGCAGTATGACTGGTATAGGAAGAGAGCTAGCTGATATGATGGAGAGAAGGAAGGTTGATATATTGTGTGTGCAAGAGACCAGATGGAAGGGAAGTAAGGCCAGGTGTTTAGGAAACGGGTTCAAATTGTTTTATCATGGTGTGGATGGCAGGAGAAATGGGGTAGGGGTTATACTAAAGGAACAATATGCCAAGAGTGTTTTAGACGTGAAGAGAGTGTCTGACCGAGTGATGTTTATGAAGCTCGAAATTGATGGTGTAATGATGAATGTTGTTAGTGCATATGCTCCACAAGTTGGGTGTGCGATGGATGAGAAAGAGAAATTTTGGAGTGAGTTGGATGAAGTTGTGGTGAGTGTACCCAAGGGTGAGACACTAGTGATTGGAGCGGACTTTAATGGGCATGTTGGTGAAGTGAACAGAGGGGATGAGGAAGTGATGGGTAGGTATGGTGTTAAGGAGAGGAATGCTGAAGGTCAGATGATTGTGGATTTTGTGAAAAGGATGGACATGGCTGTGGTGAATACGTATTTTAAGAAGAGGCTGGAGCATAGGGTGACGAATAAGAGTGGAGGAAGATGCTCACAGGTTGATTATATATTATGTAGGAGGGCCAGTCTGAAGGAGATTGGAGACTGTAAAGTGGTGGCAGGGGAAAGTGTAGTTAAGCAGCATAGAATGGTGGTATGTAGAATGACATTGGTGATCAAGAAGAGGAGGAGGAGTGTGAAAGCTGTGCCAAGGATTAAATGGTGGAAGTTAAAAAAGGGTGATTGTGAAGTGGAGTTTAGGGAAGAGTTAAGACAGGCACTGGGAGGCAGTGGAGAGTTACCAAATAGCTGGGTAACTACAGCAGAACTAGTAAGGGTGACTGCTAGAAAGGTGCTTGGTGTGACATCTGGACAGAGGAAGGAGGACAAGGAGACCTGGTGGTGGAATGAGGAAGTACAGGAGAGTATACAGAGGAAGAGGCTGGTGAAGAAGTGGGGTTGTCAAAGAGATGAAGAAAGTAGACAGGAGTATAAGGAGATGAGGCGGATGACAAAGAGAGGGGGCGCAAAAGCTAGGTATACGGCATATGGAAAGTTGTACGAGAGATTGGACACTAAAGAGGGAGAAAAGGACCTGTACCGATTAGCAAGACAGAGGGACAGATCTGGGAAAGATGTGCAGCATGTAAGGGTGATAAAGGATAGTGAGTGAAAGGTACTCACAAGAGAGGAGAGTGTGTTGAGTAGATGGAAAGAGTATTTTGAGAGGCTGATGAATGAAGAGAATGAGAGAGAGAGAAGGTTGGATGATGTGGGGATAGTGAATCAGGAAGTGAAACAGATTAGCAAGGAGGAAGTAAGGGCAGCTATGAAGAGGATGAAGAATGGAAAGGCTGTTGGCCCAGATGACATACCAATGGAAGCATGGAGGTGCTTAGGAGAAATGGCAGTGGAATTTCTAACTAGATTGTTTAATGAAATTTTGGAAAGTCAGAGGATGCCTGAGGAGTGGAGAAAAAGTGTTTTGGTACCTATCTTTAAGAATAAGGGTGATGTGCAGAGCTGCAGTAACTACAGAGGGATAAAACTGATTAGTCATAGCTTGAAGTTATGGGAAAGAGTAGTGGAAGCAAGGTTAAGAAGGGAGGTGATGATTAGTGATCAGCAGTATGGTTTCATGCCAGGAAAGAGCACTACAGATGCAATGTTTGCTCTGAGAGTGTTGTTGGAGAAATACAGAGAAGGTCAGAAGGAGTTGCATTGTGTCTTTGTAGACTTGGAGAAAGCATATGTCAGGGTGCCTAGAGAAGAGTTGTGGTATTGTATGAGGAAGTCGGGAGTGGCAGAGAAGTACATAAGAGTGGTACAGGATATGTACGAGGGTAGTGTGACAGTGGTGAGGACTGCAGTGGGAGTGACAGATCCGTTTAAGGTGGAGGTGGGATTACATCAAGGATCAGCTCTGAGTCCTTTCTTATTTGCAGTGGTGATGGACAGGTTGACAGATGAGATCAGACAGGAGGCCCGTGGACTATGATGTTTGCAGATGACATTGTGATCTGTAGTGAGAGTAGGAATCAGGTTGAGGAGACTCTGGAGAGGTGGAGATATGCTCTAGAGAGCAGAGGAATGAGGGTCAGCAGGGCTAAGACAGAATATATGTGTGTAAATGAGAGGGAGGGTAGAGGAATGGTGAGGATGCAGGGGTAGAGTTGGTAAAGGTGGACGAGTTTAAGTACTTGGGATCAACAGTTCAGAGTAATGGTGAATGTGGAAGAGAGGTGAAGAAGAGAGTACAGGCAGGGTGGAATGGATGGAGAAGAGTGTCAGGAGTGATTTGTGACAGACGGGTATCAGTAAGAGTGAAAGGGAAGGTCTACAAGAGTGTAGTGAGACCAGCTATGTTATATGGGTTGGAGACAGTGGCATTGACAAAAAGGCAGGAGTCAGAGCTGGATGTGGCAGAGTTAAAGATGTTAAGATTTGCAATCGGTGTGACTAGGATAGATAGGATTAGGAATCAGTATATTAGAGGGTCAGCTCATGTTGGACAGTTTGGAGACAAAGCAAGAGAGACGAGATTGCGTTGGTTTGGACATGTGCTGAGGAGGGATGATGGTTATATTGGGAAAAAGATGCTATGGATGGAGCTGCCAGGTAAGAGGAATAGAGGAAGGCCTAAGATAAGGTTTATGGACGTGGTGAGAGAGGACATGCAGGCATTTGGTGTGACAGAGCAAGATGCAGAGGATAGGAAGAAATGGAAAGAGATGATCCGCTGTGGCGACCCCTAACGGGAAAAGCCGAAAGAGAATGATGAGTGTTATTAATGCCAGGAGGGCTGTCAGCCCCCAAACGTACAATCCACTGATATTCCTTGGTTTCAAGGTATTTGTTTATGTCACCACACCGATCCAAAGGAACCACTAGGTCTATAACCCTGAATTTGAATATATGCATATTCCCACTGGACTCTATGTGCTTAAATAAAGCATTATTAGCACACTGTCTCCTTATTTCTGATTTATGTTCAATGATCCTGTCTTTGAGTCTACGCGTGGTTTTACCAATGTAGTATGATGGACATGCAACGCACATTGCCATATATACCACATTGGTAGAAATACAGGTGGCTCTAAGATTGAATTTATATATATATTTCGTTTTTGGGTGAGTATATGTATCAGATCCCACGTCAATTAAATCAGAACAACAAGAACAATTATGACACTTAAAGGTACCAAAATGAGAGTTAGAACATATAGGTCTGTCAAAAGAGGGAACAGAAAGGGGACGGAAATCCTTATAGCATAACATGCTTTTAAGATTTCTCATATTTCTATAACTAAAAAATGGTTTATCACCTAATATTTTTAAAGTGTCAGGAGATGCCATTAAAACAGGCCAATATTTATATATTGTTCCTTTAACCAGAGCAATCTTGTTACCAAAACCAGTAACATATCTTAACTTATTACATGTGGTAGTATTTCGTATTGTATTAACCTGAACATCACTAGTTGTATGTTGTAAATTCCTAAAGTAAGGCGGATATAAAGAACGTCTATTACAAAGAACATGATCTTTAAGTTCCATCAGAATAGTATCAGCATTACCACAGTCAATAAAATCCTGATGCATTTCAGATAACTGTACATTAAATATAGCATCATCAGTGTTTAGTCTACTAGCTCTAATGAATTGGGATTTGAGTACGCCCTGAAAAACATGTGGGGCATGCATACTATTAGCATGTATATACCTTCCAATTTGTGTCTGTTTTTTGTAGATTGTAGTGTTAAGGGATCCATTACTTAAAAAGATCTTAACATCCAAAAATGAAGCCTCATTGCTAGTTATAGTTGATTTAAACTTTAAAAAAGTAGTAGTGGTGTTTAAATTTAATATATACTGCTCTAAACTAGTAATGGAACCTTTCCAAATTAAAAAACAGTCATCAACAAAACGTTGATAAAATACAACATGTGCATCCAAGAAATTATTCCCATCATGTAGGTTTTGTAGTTCCCAATGATACAACACTAAATTTGCGTACGTATTGGCCACGGGGGTGCCCATTGCAACCCCATTGACCTGTAAATATGGTTGTTGGTTGAAAATAAACACATTATTGCTAAGTACTAGATCCAAAAGAAAACATATGTTTTGTATAGAATCAGTGGTTAGAGATCTCTCAGCTGTTAGGAGTTCCCTGATGGACTCAACACCATATAGATTAGGAATAACGGTAAATAACGAGACAATGTCTAGTGTAACAAACAAATACTCATCCATATTACGAAAATCAGTATAGTACCAGGTAGACAATTTAGATAGAAAATCTCCAGTATCCTTAAGAACAAAATTACATTTCTCCAGGAATGGGAAAAGTTGTTTTTGAAGGTACACCAAAATAGGTTCAGTGGCCCATCCATTGCCGGAAACAATAGGCCTCATTGGGGGGTCCAATAGACACTTGTGTATTTTTGGAAGCCCATATAATTGTGGTATGGTTGGGCATGGTACAGAAAAGAAATGAAATAAATCCAAATCAATACTATTATTAAATTGCAAATCATAAATACACAGGTTAACACCAGTGATGTGTTTTTTTACATCAAGTAAATTAATCTTTTTAAAGGCCAGAGGATCTGTGAGCAGCTTTTCTACTGATAAATTATAACAAGCCCTATCCATAATAACGATGCTACCACCCTTATCAGCCTGTTTGATAATAATGTCATCATTGTGTTTAAGACTTTCCAAGGCTAAATGTTGTTCATAATTCAGGTTATAGCTAAATACCATACCATGAGCGTTATATTGTGCCCTAAGATCAGCTTCACAGACATCATGGAAAGCAACTGTGATAGGTGCATTCAAAGGCATAAAAGTACTTCGCTTTCTATACAAGTTGTTAGAGTCAATGTGATTGTTAAATAATAATTTCAGATTCAAAGTTCTCACAAACATTTTCAAGTCAGTTATAATATTGACTAGGTCCAAACTCCCAACTGGTATGAAGTTCAAACCCTTAGACAGGAGAGATATGTGAGAGTCAGTTAAAACAAAAGAAGAAAGGTTTAAGACTCCTCTTACTATTTGCGGGCATTCTTGCCCTGTCTCATGGGGCTGTCGTTCTTCCGTTTCGTCGATCCTACTTGTTGCCTCGTAAGAGAAGATTCCCTTTTCTTTGAGTGTTCCTGTATGCGTTCCGGCTTCTCTAGCTGGAAACGCTTCTCTGCAAAGTTTAAAGTAGATTGATGTACTTTCTTAGTTGCTAGTTGCACATCCATTGTTGAAACCGAAAGATTAGCTGGAATCTCTTTTGCTGTCACCGTTACAGCGTCGTCGTTGGTGGGAGTGGCTACAACCTCAACAGAAGTTAAAGCAGTACTATCCTTTAATGAAGAGCCAACGCCAGAGTTCAAATTCAGATCAGATAGTTGAAAAGTGTCTAGTGCCCTAATAGAAGCACCAGTATAGGCTTTTTGAATAGGTAAATTTAGTGTCCCATCTCTTGAGTTGTTTCTCAGCCAAGAGAAAATATGACCCAAACGGAAATCGTTGACATCTCGGGAAAGTTTCCGTTTCTTACTACCTCAAGTTTATCATCTAGTTCACGAAACTTGTTGAACAGAGACTGATATATGGGGAGCATATCAGGAAAACAAACCATAGATTTTAAGTCATCATCCAACTTAGTAATTTCATTTTTTAGTTCTTGTTCAACAGAGTAAAAATACACATTCATTAACGCCATATAATCTAGACTGAGTTTTAAATTCAGTTGCTCCTGAATTGAAGTTGGCTCCTTTAAGCGTTTTCAGTGGCAGAGATTCAGCTTTTGTGCTTACCTTAAAATGGGGATAGTACCTCGGGGTCTTAGGATCCTAAAAATGCCATCTTATGGGAATACTTACCCTGAACTGCTTAAATGCTGGCAGCAACTGAATTTAAAACTCAGTCTAGATTATTTGGCGTTAATGAATGAGTATTTTTACTCTGTTGAACAAGAACTAAAAAATGAAATTACTAAGTTGGATGATGACTTAAAATCTGTGGTTTGTTTCCCTGATATGCTCCCCATATATCAGTCTCTGTTCAACAAGTTTCGTGAACTAGATGATAAACTTGAGGTGGTTAAGAAACGGAAACTTTCCCGAGATGTCAACAATTTCCGTTTGGGTCATATTTTCTTGGCCGAGAAACGACTCAAGAGATGGGACACTAAATTTACCTATTCAAAAAGCCTATACTGGTGCTTCTATTAGGGCACTAGACGCTTTTCAACTATCTGATCTGAATTTGAACTCTGGCGTTGGCTCTTCATTAAAGGATAGTACTGCTTTAACTTCTGTTGAGGTTGTAGCCACTCCCACCAACGACGACGCTGTAACGGCGCCAGCAAAAGAGATTCCAGCTAATCTTTCGGTTTCAACAATGGATGTGCAACTAGCAACTAAGAAAGTACATCAATCTACTTTAAATTTTGCAGAGAAGCGTTTCCAGCTAGAGAAGCCGGAACGCATACAGGAACACTCAAAGAAAAGGGAATCTTCTCTTACGAGGCAACAAGCAGGATCGACGAAACAGAAGAATGACAGCCCAATGAGACAGGGCAAGAATGCCCGCAAATAGTAAGAGGAGTCTTAAACCTTTCTTCTTTTGTTTTAACTGACTCTCACATATCTCTCCTGTCTAAGGGTTTGAACTTCATACCAGTTGGGAGTTTGGACCTAGTCAATATTATAACTGACTTGAAAATGTTTGTGAGAACTATGAATCTGAAATTATTATTTAACAATCACGTTGACTCTAACAACTTGTATAGAAAGCGAAGTACTTTTATGCCTTTGAATGCACCTATCACAGTTGCTTTCCATGATGTCTGTGAAGCTGATCTTAGGGCACAATATAACGCTCATGGTATGGTATTTAGCTATAACCTGAATTATGAACAACATTTAGCCTTGGAAAGTCTTAAACACAATGATGACATTATTATCAAACAGGCTGATAAGGGTGGTAGCATCGTTATTATGGATAGGGCTTGTTATAATTTATCAGTAGAAAAGCTGCTCACAGATCCTCTGGCCTTTAAAAAGATTAATTTACTTGATGTAAAAAAACACATCACTGGTGTTAACCTGTGTATTTATGATTTGCAATTTAATAATAGTATTGATTTGGATTTATTTCATTTCTTTTCTGTACCATGCCCAACCATACCACAATTATATGGGCTTCCAAAAATACACAAGTGTCTATTGAACTCCCCAGTGAGGCCTATTGTTTCCGGCAATGGATGGGTCACTGAACCTATTTCAGTGTACCTTCAAAAACAACTTTTCCCATTCCTGGAGAAATGTAATTTTGTTCTTAAGGATACTGGAGATTTTCTATCTAAATTGTCTACCTGGTACTATACTGATTTTCGTAATATGGATGAGTATTTGTTTGTTACACTAGACATTGTCTCGTTATTTACCGTTATTCCTAATCTATATGGTGTTGAGTCCATCAGGGAACTCCTAACAGCTGAGAGATCTCTAACCACTGATTCTATACAAAACATATGTTTTCTTTTGGATCTAGTACTTAGCAATAATGTATTTATTTTCAACCAACAACCATATTTACAGGTCAATGGGGTTGCAATGGGCACCCCCGTGGCCAATACGTACGCAAATTTAGTGTTGTGTCATTGGGAACTATAAAACCTACATGACGAGAATAATTTCTTGGATGCACATGTTGTATTTTATCAATGTTTTGTTGATGACTGTTTTTTAATTTGGAAAGGTTCCATTACTAGTTTAGAGCAGTATATATTAAATTTAAACACCACTACTACTTTTTTAAAGTTTAAATCAACTACAACTAGCAATGATGCTTCATTTTTGGATGTTAAGATCTTTTTAAGTAATGGATCCCTTAACACTACAATCTACAAAAAACAGACACACATTGGAAGGTATATACATGCTAATAGTATGCATGCCCCACATGTTTTTCAGGGCGTACTCAAATCCCAATTATTAGAGCTAGTAGACTAAACACTGATGATGCTATATTTAATGTACAGTTATCTGAAATGTATCAGGATTTTATTGACTGTGGTTATGCTGATACTACTCTGATGGAACTTAAAGATCATGTTCTTTGTAATAGACGTTCTTTATATCCACCTTACTTTAGGAATCTACAACATACAGCTAGTGACATTCAGGTGATTACAACACAAAATACTACCATATGTAATAGATTTAGGTACGTTACTGGTTTTGGTAACAAGATTGCTCTTGTTAAACGAACAATATACAAATATTGGCCTGTTTTGATGGCATCTCCTGACATTTAAAAAATATTAGGTGGTAAACCATTTTTTAGTTATAGAAATATGAGGAATCTTAAAAGCATGTTATGCTATAAGGACTTTCGTCCTCCTTCTGTTTCCTCTTTTGATAGACCTATATGCTCTAACTTTAATTTTGGTACTTTTAAGTTTCATAATTGTTCTTGTTGTTCTGATTTAATTGACAACTTGGGATCTGATACATACACTCACCCAAAAACGAAATATATATATAAATTCAATCTTAGAGCCACCTGTATTTCTACCAATGTAGTATATATCGCAAGGTGCATTGCATGTCCTTCATACTACATTGGTAAAACCACACGTAGACTCAAAGACAGGATCATTGAACATAAATCAGAAATAAGGAGACAGTGTGCTAATAATGCTTTATTTAAGCACATAGAGTCCAGTGGGAATATGCATATATTCAAATTCAGGGTTATAGACCTAGTGGTTCCTTTGGATCGGTGTGGTGACATCAACAACTACCTTGAAACCAAGGAATATCAGTGGATTGTACGTTTGGGGGCTGACAGCCCTCCTGGCATTAATAACACTGTTAGTATTAAACCTATTCTTGTTAGATTACAATGTAATATGAAATAAGTAATGTACTACGTTTTATGCTTTTGTATTTTTGTTAGATTATGATGTTTTTAGGATTTGTCATCTGACTTTGGCTGCGGTCATGTGACTCTGGGTTTGTTTATAAGCAGATGCTTCTTTGTATGTATGTATTCAGTATTGAAAAAGGGTTCTTCCCGAAAGCTTTGCGTTTCATAAAGTGTTTTACTCAACATTTCGTGTGTATTCCCTAACTCACCACCATGAGTCTAACCACTAGTATATTGCAACTGGGGCATTTACACACACACACAGAAATCCCTGTCTACACACTTACCTGAAGTAAATCCCATCCATAACTCCAAAGTACATCACCGTAAATCCTGTCCAACATCCGACCCCTATCCAAAAACCCGCGCAAATCCGACCCTGCCTGTCACGAGATCTTCTCCGGATGAGACTCCAATGCAGACCCTGCCCGTCACGAGATCCTAAATCCCTGATTGCTGACGTTGCAGTCCGACCCCGACGCGTTTCCCCAGGAAGTTCCCATGACAGTCTATGCAGGTTAAAACTGCATAGACTTCTGGGAGCTCTGTTGCCCATGTTTCCCAATCAGGACTGCTACTGAGACAATCTGTGCATGCTCCACTGTCTCAGCAGCAGTTCGGACTAGTGCGCATGCGCGAAGTCCGCAAATTTTTTATTTTCTATTTATTTATTTTTATTTTTTTACTTTCAAGTTGAAGGGGCTGTAGTCCAGCAGTCCAATAGCACGGGCTGCCCCTAATTAAGTCAGCAATCACTGATTATTGGGTAGCAAACTCTCCTTCAGAAACACCTTATGCATACAAATGAGCACAAAGAATGATCGTTCTAAAAAGTAGACTTTTATGATAAGGAGCTGTTGGAAAGCTGTAGGAACTCTCTGCTCATAAAAGCAAGTAATCGCAGTCATTTACTTTGACCTCTTATTGCCAATGTACTGATTCAGCAGCTCTTTGGCTGCTGATATACCTGTCAGCCTTGTACCTCATAGAGCAAGACATCCAGACAAAACCTAAGGCAGCCCTTCCAGTGCAGCTGTACCTGTCAGCCTCGTATTGCAATAAATCTGGACAAAACCTTAGGCAGCCTTTTGCCTGCTGATATACCTCTCAGCCCCTTACAGGAAGAAATCCAGACAAAACCTAAAATAATGTAGGGAAAAATTAGAAAGTTGCTCTCTGCAATAGGAGCAAGACAGCGGGATGATTTTCAGCTCCTTTTACTGGTGTACTGATTCGGCAGCTCTTCTGCTGTTGATATATGTCGCAGCCTCATATAGCAAGAAATAGGGACAAAACCTAAAACCACAGAGGCAACAAAATAGCTAAAATGGGTACAGATTTTAAATATTGACTGTACAAAATTAGAAAGTTGCTGGAATAACATGACTATGTCTTGAAACCAATCTGCAAGTGGGAACCGCTGAGACCGATCGTTCATAAAAGGAAATTTTTCATGTAATTATAATTGTAAATGATCGACCATTGATGTGTCTAGAGGAAGTATATCAGCAAATTAAAAAAAGAATAATTAATAAAAAAAATTACCATAACTCAGGTTATTACATAAAATACACAGATTGATCAGCTGCACATTTGTTAACTGAGCACAGACTATGTGAATAAAGATGCAGCTAACTGGAATTTGCAAGTCCTGGTAGGAACTTAAAACCTAAGTGTAGCTGACCCTGGGAGCCAAAACAGGACTGAAATCAAAGATATACAGGATGTTTAAAAGAAAATTGACACGGTGGGTAGGAATCGGAGTGATATAGTAAAATGGGCGTTAATAGAGTGAGCTGTTGTTTAGACCCAAATTTTAAACACTGGGATTGTCCCTTTAATGACTAAACTGGCCACTCAGGGTGGGTTCCTGTACTGCTGCCAGACCCTCACCACTGCATGAACTGCCTTGTGTGCCAACTAAGGCAGGGCCCTATGCAAACGGCTGTTATAATGGTGACTGACCTCTTCCTGGTTCTAACTTAAACTGTAGAGAAAGGAGATAGGTCCCTATCTTATCCATCATCATGACAGTCCCCTTTCTTGTGTGTCATCTCCCTCCCCTGTTTGTTCTCTCTGTATGTCTACATATCCACTGTCAACTCCTCATTTGTGTCAGCACCTTCTCTGTTGTCTTTGTCTATGTGTTATGCTTGTTTATATGTCCTTGATTCTATAATGTTTCCTTGCTTTCAACCCCTGCCTCCACCTTGTATCCTTCTTCATCTACACTTCTAAAAAAAAAAAAAAAAAAAAACAATAGACACCTGTCGCAAAAATGTATACCCAACCTTTCTGTCCTCACTGTCACACTCACCCTCCTCTCTATCATTGAATATGTTTCCCTACTTGTTCTTCACATATTCTGATTTTCCCATACTTCAATTTCTTCTGCATTTCAACATAAAACTTTACAGAAACATTGCTGTGAGACACTTATATTGGTTTGCAGATATTCCTGTAACATCACTAAGCTGCACTTGCATACTGACATGCATACAGCATATTTACTACTGTTGCTTGAGAATTCTCTAAGTCCAGTCATAATCACAGCTCTGTCCCCACTGTGACAATGTAATTTTTCCTAGCAAATTTCTTAATTAGTTAATTCTTTGGTATCCAAGTTCCTTCCTGCTAAATGATAATTACCATCAGGCTGTATCTCAGCTTCTCCATGAGAGCCCTGGCATGTTGCTGAATTTTTGGATATATTTTAGCTGATAAGTAGTTTCTTCCTCTCAACATTAATTATGATTGCAGAAGACGTTAGTCATAGCTGCCAAATATTTTTACAATATCCTGTCTAAGGATGCTCAGGTTCTAGGAGTTGACTTTTTCTTTAGCTATTCTGTTGAGAACATTCAATTCCAGTCAACCTATACCTACAAAAGAAGTAAAAAATATTTATTTTTACTGAACATTTATACATTGCAACTAATGAAATGTAGATAAAATTTTATTTATTTTATTACGATATTTATACGTATTTCCTTATTATTTCCTCATTATTTAGCTTAATACGTGAATGCACTCTCTTTTCCAAGGTTTGATTATTTTGTGCATGCTTCAGTTAAATTAAAGAATTATTTTGATGATGTTTTGGTAACTATCTACAGTGATTTACTGTTAAATGCAATTAAGAATTATGAAGTTTTGCAACTTCAGAATTCGTACAACAAATGATTGCAGTGGGTAATGCTCTACAATAAAGCAGGCTGATAGCAACTTCAAGAAGGTATTAATTTGTAGGTTTCATTTTCATTGAAAAAGAATTCCATTTCAGTTGTACTCGATGAATCATACTGCATTCCACATTCTACTATGCCATTTGAAATACTAGATACAAATTTAAATTTAAACTGCACTATTAATAGATTATCCATCTATACTAGTTAACAATATTGCTTCATTCTTCTGTGTACATAGCTACAGTAGGAAACTCCATTGCTTCTGACATGCACACAGTAGGTTTTCCAAGACAGTTAATATTCAGTCTGTTTTGGAAGTGACTGTCTTCAGTATAACTTTGGATTTTCATATTTATTAAATGTATTATTCATAGGTTCATAGATTAGTTCTAGGCTAATTGCCATTGTGGGCCATTTTAAGCCTAGCCAATTACCTCATGTCAGAATCAAACCTTGCACCTTGTGTCTTCAAAGTAAACACATCCCCTCTTAAGATAGGCAATTCATTGTTCACTACTTAGCAAAATTTGTGCATGGCTTAGTCAGTAATTTGTATACTGGCAGCACTTTTCTACTATTTCCTTTTTTATTCCAATAGCTAGCCCCTCCCTGCATTTTTCTATATGAAAGCTTTATTCTGTTGCTGGCATATAGTCTCTGAGAAGTGTAGACATTTTTTGAACTTGTATAATTTTAAGATCCTACTATAAATTAAGCACTAATTTCTATTTTCACAAAGCACTGAGAATATTTTAATTTTCTTTCTTGGTTTAAATAGGTTCCACATCCCCAAGTAAAATATCCAATCTATTTCTTATGATCAAAATGATCAATCTCATTTTCAGTAATCAAAAAGACGAATATTTGTCTATACTACAAGAGATCCGCCTTTTGAAAAAGAACAAAATACATTATATAGCTTTCCTGACTGTTTAGGAGGTCTCTGTTTTATTTATTTCTGAAATGCAGAGGAGCTGCTCTCCAATAAAGTCAGTATGAGATATCACATTTGTTTCATCTCTGCAATAGGAGTTTCTCTGCTATCCATGTTAGTCACCAGAGTTATGTTCTAATTCTACTTGCTCAAAGGACTGACATGTCTTCTTCCTCTCTCTGTCTCTCTCTGCCTCTCTTTCTCCATAATGTCATATTTAAGAAAGTGAACGTTTTACAGTGCACTGAATAATTACATGCGATTAATATTGGTTTTAATCTACAGCCATTGTCTTGTTTAGCTATATGTCATAAGTTCGCCATACAGTATGAAGGACTTTTAGCATCGATATCATCCCTGAAGATATATTTAGCACACTTTCACATACCTTTCTCACAAATATTGAAACTCTGCAATGTTTACTAAACTTCAGCATTTAATTATGCACTTACAGACTATATCATGCAGTCTGAAGAAGTGCACAGAAACTTGACTTTCCAATATAAGTTCTCCAACACTCTATTTGTGCACTTTAGGAGACTCTGTAACTCGGCAATTTTACAACAGAGGAATTGTGATGAGGAATAGTGATCTCTCCAAAAATGCTTTACAAATGTGCAAGCAAGAGAAAACAGATAAAGTTTATTCATCCTCCAAGACATAGCACCACAGCACTAGTGATGTCAGTATTGCTTTTTTCTTGAAGAACTAAAGTAACATTTTACTCAACATCTTTGTAATGAGACAGCAGATGAGCTAAATGACTTAAATGGGAAGTTGTTGCTTCCATATAACCACTATTCCTAACCCTTACTTGCCTTGTCAGACACATTTCTAAAAAGGATTCCATCCCATCTCCATTTTTAACCAGTATATTTTATACCATGTCACCTTTGTTTCAACAACTGTTATCTATATAAAATGTAAAGACATGGTTCTCAAAGACCATGGATGTTTTTAATAAAGTTCAACAACCAAAGTTCTCATTGAATTGGTAACACAACATCACCGTAATAGTAATCTTACCAAATCTCTTGAGCAGCATGACATTTTTAACCCCACCCAAAGGAAAAGAGTCTGATTCATTTAAAAACACATATTTAAACATGTTCTGTCTTCAATGCCACTAACACAAGAAATAATCTTACTTGTTTTTCTTGAAAGTGGACCTTCTCAAAGTACTTCTAAAACCTTAATCTAATGTTTCATTTTGTTTCTGTAATTTGTGCATTACAAAAAAAATGTATGCAGCTTTATGCAAGCAGACCGAGTCCATTACATACTTGATGTCACTTACCATTCCAGATTTGGATTGATCTAAATAGTACACCAAAAATTATAAAAAATCACCCTACATTTTACAGCAACTATCCCTCTCGAAGCAGCCTCCATGTTTCTTCTTGGGGTCATTTACATGGTTCCACTGGAAAAAATCGAATTACCAGAACATTGAACCTTAAAATGTCGATACCAGAACATTGTATCATCTAAACTTCAAAAAAATGAAAACATCGAGCTTTATAACATCTCAGTAGTACCGGAAAACCCTGCACAATAGTACTGAAGTCTCTGTTATTTTACGTTGTAACTTGTAGAGCTAGATGATAGTGTCTATAACTTAAAGAAGGTGGTTTTATATTATTGAAAATGGCAGACAGCACAGTGTGTATTAGTGGAGTACAAGGAACCTGTATATTGTATGTAAGCCAAACAAAGGTTAGGTTAAGGTTATATTTCAGTGGTACGTTTATAAGTTGGAAGGTATACTGAATTTCAAAAGTTACTGGTGTCAAGTAGAAAAGTTGTCAAGTAAGAATAAAGGTTATGTTAATTATATTTTAGTATCCGAAGGAGAAAGTTGTGTGAAAGTACTACAGAGATGTATAGTGGAAATCATTAGTTGTTTCTGTTATATTTTTCATTACGTTTTTTTTTACATCAAAGTTCTTTAAAGCAGACTGGTTTTAGTGTTTATATATGTCGGAAAGCACCGTTTTG
This sequence comes from Protopterus annectens, assembly GCF_019279795.1. Classification (NCBI taxonomy): domain Eukaryota; kingdom Metazoa; phylum Chordata; order Ceratodontiformes; family Protopteridae; genus Protopterus; species Protopterus annectens. The sequence continues at coordinate 1,771,214,326 of NC_056735.1, read as the reverse complement.
TGTTGACATTTGTAAAGTTGTATTTTAAAACTAATTAACTTGTGCTGGTATATGATGAGAGTTTTACTTTAAAGTATCAGTGTTTGGTGGTATGGAGAAACTAACTTATATGCATAGGGCGCAAGGGAAGAGTGTGTTTTGTTGATACATACACCGTAGTCCTGACAAATTACCAAATCATAAGTTCTAGAGAATCTCAAAACTATTTAGACAGCTATTTTACTTCCTTCAGTGCAATGTTTGGAATTTATAAAGATGATAATACTGCATAAGATTCTGTACCCAAGCTGTTTCTGTAGTATGTTAAATGATTCATGCTAAATGAAATAAGTCACAGATAACATTTCTTTGGCATCCCCCAAACTCAAATTCATTTAAAGCATTATGAAAGAAGTACCTGAGGCACAGGTAGCCCAGATGATTATCTCAGGGTCTGCTTTTTCAGAACGTGTATGCAGTGGCTAGACCCAAATTATTATATGGAGTGGAGATGTTTAAATTCCTCAGATCTCTTCTGTTATACATTATGCATGGTAGAATAACAGATACTTGAAACATATACCATGCTTTGTAAGGCTTCAGTCTTATTAATTTTTTTCACACTGGATTGTATAAGTGGAAATAGTTACAATTAAATATTTAGTTTTTCATATTCCACATTTTTAATACTCGAGTTTTATGGTTTGCTCAGTTGAAAGCATACAAACATTTTGACAAGTTTCTCTAGTATTATCGATTACTTTCCAGAGAAAGCATTTTGCCTATTCAACCAATGAATTCAGCTTAAAAAGAGTATGATTTTCATATGTTTTCCAAGTCAGGTACTATGCCTCCTCTTTCTTCTTGTATTTGCCCAAGACTGCAGTCTATATTAAATTAATTTTGCAATTATAGTACCAAACCTCTCAGTATAAGTGTAGCCATCTCTCTTACTAATATTAATTGTTAAATGCTTGTAATAAACTACTGATGAACTTCTGGTTTCATATGAATCATCACTCAAGAGACAGACATAAGTGGCATGGTCAGAACTAATCAGATTTTTTTATCTTCTGAGTCTTTCATTTATTTTTTTGTATTGGGCTACACTTTATTAGCAGTTCCTTCAGAAACTTGTTTTTTGCAAAATGTAGATTATGCTACCTGTATGCTTTGGGTCATTAGCATCCTGCCACTATGATCCTAGACAAGTAAATAGCTGTTTTACATTTTAGGGTGTGCCCCGAGATAGGCTAATTCTGGACATGGGTAGAAATATCATGCAATTGTTCTGAAATTATATATACAACAGCATTATAGATAGTACTGACAAGTAGGTATAAAACTGTTACAAGGAAATGTAAAATGACCAAAACTCTCTATCTTTCAGGATTGGATTCCCAGATTAAAACAAATATTTGAAAGATGATTAGTAATGTCGGCATTCACAATGAATAATTTTATATGCATAAATCTGATTGGAAAAAGCTATTCAGATTGCATCATGACAGCACTGTGAAGACCACATCATGATCTGCTAGCTGCTCTGTTAACTGCTCTGTCCTCTTTCACTGGCACAATTGGGTCAGAGGTTAGATAATAATCAATTTGGCTGAATAATTCCCTGCTGCACACCATGAAAGTGATCCTCATATATTTCAGCATAAGTAAAACTTCCTATCATATGTGTTAATGTCTTTAGTTGACAATATGTGGCATTGCTAACCAAACAAAATTACAATGGTTAGCTCACAGGAGCTGAGCTTAATTCTTTTCTAGTCTTCATTTATTGATTATATCCATATTTTCCCCAACCGCTTTTTTGTCTTTCATTCTGTGTCGCTTTTTTATAGCAAGCACTTATTAATTATGTTTGCAATATATACACAGAAAGGAAGAAGTTCAGCTTTGCATATTGTTATGCAATGATAGGAATACATTGAATCATCAAGGTAATCTTATACAATTAACAAATTAAGAATCTTGGTCAGAGGAACATAAGATCATAGGAGGTTACAAGGCTAATGGCCCCAGGCTCTTACACTCTTAACCATGTTATACCCTTATTTCCCTATAGACCAGGAGATATAGTCTATATTTGTATGCAAATGTGTGATCACCACCAACTGCCCCTATCAAGGAGGGACACAGGTGAAACCCCAGGGTAAATTTGTGGTTGCCCATCCAATTGTCCAAGTTGCGCTTAAATGGGGTCACAGAGGAGCTCTATTTAATGTGAATTGGTAGTTAATTCCAGAGGAGTGAAAAACTCTGGGAGACATATCTGCTTCTCCAGCAAGTCCTGTTTATGTTGCAAGTGGGTTAAGATCCCTAGATTGAGGGAATCTTGTTCCATTTAACATGTGGATGTGTAGCATTTCCATTAAGACAGGGTCTGAGGCTGCACTGTAAGCCAGGCACCTAAGCAGTCTATACAATACAGAGTACAGTGATAGTGATTTCAGTCTGTCCATGTACAACATATGCTGAAGAACCTGATTTTTCTTAATGAGAAACCTCTGAGATCTCTCCAGTTGCTACAGGTGTCTGGTGAGGTGCATACAAATGGGAGCACTGTACTCTATTATTGGTCTGATGAGGGATGAGTACAGGGGAGTTATATCCTCCTTTGCTCTGGATGCTATGCCTTTACTTATGAGATGAGCAGCATAGAAGGCTTTCCTCACCACTGTGGACACATGCTGATCAAATTTAAGGCAACTATCAACCTGTGTTCCCAAATCTCTCACCACTGACTTTGAACTTAGGATTTTATTAATAATACTGTAGATTGCAGTAACATCCCCCTTGCAAAGGGAATGATAATGCATTTTTCTGTTGAGTTTAAGATGGTGGCTTTGGCACCAATCATTTGTCTGCATAAGCCCATTTTGTAGTATATTGACATTGTTCAGGGATTCAGTGATCGTTCCCAGTTTGCAGTCATCAGTGAACTTTATCAGCCACAAACCATCTGTTTTTGCCTGAGCTTCTGAGAAATAAGTCCAGAACGGTAGAATGCCCAGCACCAATCCTTGTGGAACACCACTAGTGACAGGTCTGCTAGTAGAGCTGGAATCCCCAACTTTGACTGTGTGTGTTCTGTCGGTGAACCAGTGGGCTACGCACCTAATGGCATATGGGTTGATCTCCAGCTTGGTGAGTTTCTCAATGATGCCTAAGTGGGGAATTGTGTCAAAGGCCTCGGCTAAGTCTAGATAGGCAGTATGCACTGATTTACCTTCATCCAGGGCTTTGATGACATTCTCGAAGAAGTCCACTAGGTTTAACAAGCATGATCAACCCTTGACAAAACCAGACTGGGTCAGGTCAAGACTTTGAAGGTCTCCAATATCTTTATCAATGATTCTCTCCATGGTCTTGCAGATAAGACTGGTTAGGCTTATGGGTCTATAGTTCCCAGGGTTGGTTGATGGATCCCCTTTGTGCAATGGGATAAAGGTTGCTGTTTTCCATTCGGCTGGGACAAAGCCAGTCCTTAGACTGTGGTTGAAGAGACTCCCCAATGGTTCAGCTAACTCATGTTTTAGACCATTTAGCACTCAGCATAGGATGTAATCAGGGCCCATAGAGGCTGTGTTCTTGGCTTGGAGACTGTGATTATGACCTGCTCTTTGGAGATACTAAGTAGAGGACTGGTGATAGGCATGGGGTATGATTGGTGGGTACAGAGGGGGTGAAGTTTTCGTCAAAACTATCTGCTAGCAGGTTAGCTATTTCTTTAGGTTCAGTGTGAGTCGTACCATGCACTACTAGCTCTGCGCAAATCTTGTCCTTTCCATTTAGATTTTGGATATAGCTAAAGAATGCCTTATGATTATCCTTATCTAGGGATACTAATTTAGTTTCCCAGGTAGATTTAGAGGACTTTACAAGATGTCTAATTTGCCTGTTCAAGCTGTGGAGGGTGTTCTTCTACTGCTTAGACCTTTCCTTCTGGACAGCATTTTCTTCCTCTTATTGTATAGCCTGTTTATGCTGGAAGTCCACCAGGATGGCTTGTTTTTTTCTTGAGAACTTTGTTTTGATCCTTTCAAGTATGGCTGAATCAATACATTTGTACAGGTATTTATCCAGGGCATTGGGGTATACCTCACTATAGAAGTCATTGCCGTCAGTGGGGACAGGTGTTTTAAAACTATTAATGTCATTGCTTAGGAGGCTATAGCTTACTTTAGTGAAAATGTTCAACCTGATTGCTCCGGGTGAGGTATGATTGTTGCTTGAAATGAGACTGATTTATGATTAGACTTTACCAGAGATGGCCCCACACATGAGGTGGTGTAGCAATCTCCCATGTTGGTGAGTACTAGGTAGAGCACATCTGTGCCCCTGTGGGGGTGCAAACTATGTGTTTCAGGGCATTTGCATTAATAAAGTCCAGGAACTTTTGAGTGAACATGTTTGTACTCAAACATATTTCCCAATTGATGGAAGGATCGTTAAAGTCAGCCATAAAAGTAGGTCCAGGTATGCAGTGTGGTTATCATGGTTGATGGTGGGGGACCTATAGCTAACAATGATGTGCAGGGGGGTCTTTTCTACAGTTAGTTGTACTTGGAGTGACTGTAGGGCTTGTTGTGTTTAACCAGTCTTGCGGTGTGTTCACCTTTGATGAAGGCCGATTGTACTGCTCCTTTCATTCTGTCACATTTATTTTCTAGGCTGAACATGTGCAAGGCATTGCAATCGTGCAAGGCTGTGCTATTTTTCTGAGGCCTTGAACCATGTCTCAGTGATTGCGAAAACATCAACATCTTACAAAGTAAGGAGTGGTTCCATTGAATGCAATTTCTGATTTAGACTCCTAGTATTAAGCAACATAACCTTGAGTTTGTCTTTAGAGGATACTTTTGCAGCAGGAATTTTGTACTTGTGACATTGCCTAAAAAGGCCCTATGGGGGAGGCAAGTATCTCTGCCTGTACCAAAAGCCAAGACGTGACAGGTGAAGATTATCTTTGGCAAAACAATGTGGTCTATCAACCATATCATCCCAGGCTGACAGTTACTGGATCCTCCTGGACTGATACCAGAAGCTAAGCCAATTGTAAAAGTCAGTCATTTTTTATCTGGAATCATCCTAGCTGAAGGCAGAATGCTGCTTAAGGCTAGGGACATACCTGCCTGGAACGGATAATCAAAGAGCTCAGTCATGTCCCCTCTTCATATAGTCCAGTGAAGTACATCTCAAGTCATTTACTCTAGCATGGACTATGACAGAGTCATACCAGTACTTGTTGTTGAGAGACTTAAGTGCATGCGTGATTTGGTGGATCCTCACACCTGAGAGGCAGCTAACCACTACTTTCTCCATCTTCTCCATTTCCAGCCTGGTGAGTGGGACATCTGTGTGTCACACAATGGAGTCACCTCTGACCAAAACATTTGGTTTTGAGGTGTTTGGCCTTAGGGGCTTATTGGGTGAGACACTAATGGGTGTGTTTTTATGTGTAGTGGATTCTGCTGGGACTGTATGTGAGTTTGTGTGCTGTGTGCTTGATTTGTGTAAGAGGTGAAGTACATGTACTGACAACCTGTTCAGTGTCTGGTTTAACGTATTGTGAGTGAGGCAGAACAGAGTCTATATTCAAAGTATAGATACATCTCTCACATGCTGAATTTGAATATTTTAGGAGTAATAGGTGACCAGTCTACATGAGGCATTTTCTACATTGCCTCAGGATGTCCATGCCAATCAGGCTGGCTGGAGAAACAGTGGGAAACTGTCCATGCATTATCTTAGGAGTATTCTAAGACAAGTAGTGAGGAAGGAGCTAGATGGATCAGGTTCAGATGTAGGACTAATGAGATATACTATGACCAATTTACAGGTGGAGGCCTGCAGCAGTGCCACAAAATGTGCAGCTGAGTTGCTCTCCAGGCAGCAGTGTGCAACTCAGTTGTGCACAGAGAAGAAGAGAAGACTCGGAAGGTTCATAAGCAGTTAATTAGGGGAAAATTTGTCTTTCAAAGCCTTTCCATCTATAGCCATTGGTACTAACCCGAGCTGCATGGTGCACAGCAGCTCTCAAACATGGGGCTTAAATAGAAGCAAAGTTAAGCACTTTTTAAACAAGCTAACCTATAGTAATGCTCAATACTGAGCCTTACTCCAACATTCTCAACTCAGATGGGTCACTGGCTACACTCTCGCACAAGAGCTCAAATGGGGGGGGGCTTGTTTCATGAAGGATAGCTGGATTTATTGCTCAGATAATGCCAAATGGAATAGATTCAGCAAGTCTGAACCTAGCTTATGCCAAAATAAAAAGTGCAGCAAAAACAGTTAAAAATTAGGAGCAACACAGTAAAAAACAGTAAATAACATATTTAAAGTGCAATGCAGGATAACCATATACTTATTTCTTAGCAGATATCAATAGATGCTTTGGATTTAGTTTGGATACACTGCAGATCTGTGGCTAGTCACCAACCTCGGAGTAGCTCCAGTAAACTGAGAGCAAACCTGCGCAAATGTAGGGTTAAATAGAAGTAAAGTTAAGCCATTTTTAAACATGCTAACCAATAGTAATGCTCAACACTGAGCCTTACTCCAAAAATCTCCACTCTGGTGGGTCTTTGGCTACACTCTTCTGCCACAAGGGTGCAGGGGACATCTTTTATGAAGGATAGCTGGATTTAGTGCTCAGATAATGCCAAACAGACCAGATTCAGCAAGTCTGACTCTAGCCTATGCTAAAATAGAAAATGCAGCAAAAACAGTTAAGTATTAAGCAGCAGCACAGCAAAAAGCAGTAAATAACAGATTTAAAGTGCAATGCAGGATAAACAGATACTTATTTCTTAGCAGATATCACTGGATGTTTTGGATTTAGTTTGGATACACTGCAGAGCTGTTGCTAATCACCAACCTCTATTTTAATAGCAACATCTCAAGGTTATCTCAACATCTAAAGGTCTTACTATGATTTATAGATCTTAATCTGATTGCTTCTTTTTCAGTTTTACACAGTATTTTTGTTAAATTAAAAAATATTTGAATGTAGGAACTAAGTTCGATTTCCAATTTTTTTGTAATAACTTTTCTGGCAACTGCCAAGAGAGCCCAAAAGAGTTTTTGTTCTTTGGATGTTACAAATACAGAAAGTGGAACATTCATTAGTATTGCCGATCTAGTTAAAGAACAATTATCAGACCATTACCTCTTAAAATGTACTTATTTCTTTCCAATATACATGTAATTTTTCACAATTCATAAACATGTCTGCCCAATCAGCTTTTACATTTTTATTACATCTCCAGGAAATTGAAGAAGTCATTTCATAATACGCAGAGATTTTATATGGAGTAACAAACATTGTATGTATATATTTCCACATCAAAAACTTTCCAGTATAAACAAGAAGTTTGGCTAACTGATTTAAGTATCTAAACTTTATTCTTACCATCTATTAAGTCAATCAATCCACCATAATCTAAAAAGTTCCAGCATCAACATTATTATTATTATTATTATTATTATTATTATTATTATTATTATACATAATTAACTTACATAGCTTGGACAAGCTTCCTTTGTATGTCAATGGACCTTCAATAACAACATTCATATAGTCATATAATGGGGAATAATGTTCTGTTTCTCTTCACTCAGGTTATCCACAAAGTTATTTAACTTCTTACTGATGGATAGTATTAACTGGTTAGCAGATTCATCCAGCTTATAGTCTTAAATATTGTGGGCACTTACCTTTTCCTTTTTTCAAATCAACCAGACTATAATACTAATACCTTCCTTTTTAGTAAATTCATTTTAGCAATGTTCTGAGTTTCCTTAAATCTAGAGGTGTATGCAATAGGAAGACACACAATTTCCATTGTGATATTAATGGAATTTTAAAACATATTTCTTAGCTGTTTTAAAAATTGATTTCATATATGCAGAGTCTAAAGATTGAAATGACTTTCCTTCTAATGTAAATTTGTTAACCAGATGAAAGGATTATTACATACTTCTAATTTATCATCTTTAATAAGCTTAGAAGAATTTAGTATAATCTGCTCCTGGATGGTTTTCCATTGACTAGTGTAGGTTGAGTCTATTCAGAGTATAATAGAATTAAAACTTGCAGCAACATAATACAATTATATATCTGGGAAGCTAATACCACCATACTCCCATAATCTTGTATGATTTCTATAAGTAATTCTCAGCTTTTTAGGATACCATAAGAATGAAGTAAATGTTTTTTTTTCCATTTTCTTTAAAAGTTTTTTGTTGGGTATTAAATCCACTGAATGTAATATAATCATGTTAAAAAGCACTACCTATCCTCAAGGTAAAGAAAAAAACATTAATTCTATTTTTATGAAGTAACACTTCTTCAATTACTTTTTCAAAATTATTATTGATAGTCTTACTCATATCAGGATAGATTTTTATGCCTAAATATTTTAATTGCTTTCCTTCCCAATTATATTTATACAATATTTAGCCATAAACTTACTAGCTAGTAATTTATTTAACACTTAAGTTTCAGTTTTATTGCTATTAAATTTCAGCAGTGATACTTCTTGAAACTTTTCAATTTCATCATCTATTTCTTTGATCAAATAATTTAAATCTCCTGCAGTTAGTAAACTACCATCTGGCTAAAGGCTGTATTTTGTATCTCTGAAAGATTTTGTTTTCACATTTAATTAACGCTTGCATTTACATATCATTGCTGGATGATCTTTGTATGGTTCATTAAAAAGTTTATAATATTGATAATGATGAAGAAAATGTTTAACTTTATTTGAAAAGGAAAAGACTTAAGCATTAAATACAGGCATTATTATGTTTTAATTAGTATTGACTTTTTTAGCAGTATTTGTGGATCTAGGAGTATTGAACGAAAGTTCAATAGTCCGAATCCACAATCACCGAACACACTTTAATGAAAGCGCTTTCACCGAAAAAGTGCTTTTGTTAAAGTGCGTTAAAAAAAAATCTACTTTTATGCAGGGGCAAGCCCCCTTGCACCCCCCATGTGGGGGACTTTGTCCCCCACATCCCCCTACTTTAATATTCTCACTCCAAGATCACACTACAGTGAGGAAAAGGGAATATTCCATTATCTGCACTGGAGTACGGTCTCCGCAACAGTCATTCCCCCGCGACCCTCTCTAGCTGCCGGCATATTTCTGCAAAAGTTTTTTTGGTAAAAAGCACTTTCGTGGAAGTATGCCCGGCTGTTTGTGCTTTGGTGAAAATTTCCTTCGGGGAATAGTACTGATCCTTGTTTGGTGTATATACTTTTAATAAAGGTCTAAATGATGTCAATTGTTTAATTATTTAATTTAGGTGTATGTATGTAAGGTGTCTTTTATCTGTTTTTCATTCAGTCTGAAGAAACCTAGCATTAGATGAAAGCACATACTGAAAGACCTGTTTTGTGGATTATTAAAGAGGCTTATTCATGATCATTCATTGTTTAGTATTTGCTTTATCTTTGTTCCATATTCACGTTCATTAAAAAGTTGCTGAATTCATATTGTCAGTTAATAGTGTCACATGAACATCAATATTTTTGGATTAGTAAACTGTAGTTAACATGTAATTGTTTCTGTTGTTTTTATGGACTTTGTGGTGTTTTATGAGTGTGTGTGTGTGTGTGTGTGTGTGTGTGTGTGTGTGTGTGTGTGTGTGTGTGTGAGTGTGTGTGGGTGTTTATGTATGTATGTGTGTATTTACTGCAGTTGTAAATAACTATGACAATCAAAGAAATATTGGCCAGACTAAATATATAGTGGAAAATAAAATATCTAAGGTAGTATGATATCATTATAAAATAAATTATCTAATATTGATAATAAATGGCCAAACTCCTAAAAGAAAAAAAAAACATAGAAAAGTTACATCTGTTATTCTTCTCAGTGAAAGCTTAATGTAGTAAGGTCTGCTGTCATCAGCTTGCAAGCTTTGGCACTGATTCAGAACCATTATTATGTATGCCTGAATTGCAATTTAATTTAAATACTCCAGACAAGGAATTACCCAGTGAGACACAAATTACAAGTAGTCCATTAATAGGTAGCAAGCAGCATGCTAGGAAATGACATAGAATAAAGGAAACAAGAAGTGAGACCTTGCAGAAAAGGCAAGAGGCTAACTCATAACAGTTAAAGTCTATGGGATTATATTTAAATACTTTTGGTAAAAGGCATGGTTTCAAGATATTGAGAAGGTGGATAGATGTACGCAGGTATACATTGCATGTTTCCTGCATGACTGATTGTATGAGAAGGACTATACTATTCAGTGGAACATGTCACAGTATTTCAACAAACTGATATGGTATAATTAAGGGTTATATTGCACTATATTGAGAAATTAATATATGCATAAAATGCTGGAAGTTCCTTGTGCCATATATTTGACAGCCTGCATTCACAACATTGTATTTTTATCAGATTACCTCTGTCTATATAATTGTGATTTTGAGAACTGTACATATACATGCATAAGACATTACACAATATCATCACCAGCACTCCACCTGAAATAACTTATCTTTATTTTGGGTTCTGTGCTACTGGATAACTGATAAAAGGATAAGTATATCAAAAATAATGTCACTCGTTAGCACACTGTGCTGGAAAAAATACATCTATTAAAAATAAAACAAAATGGACTAGACTGTGAAATGCCTATCAGTGGCAAACTGTATCTGAAATAATTGTGTGTCACAAATAGAACAAAATGGATTATCAAATGCTTGCTATGGAACACTGTGTCTGATAAAACTATGTATACCACAATCAAAACAAAATGTGTGTGTTATCTAGTGCCAGTTTCAGTATATATATATATATATATATATATATATATATATATATATATATATATATATATATATATATATATTTGGTTCCAGTTTAATATCAGTCTGATGAAGTGCTTACAGTCAGGAAGACTATGTGCTTTTCTACAATAAAGTTTTATTTTGTTTTGGAGTATTAAAAAAGGGCAGACATTCTGTTTTGTTTGTGAAACACATTGCTGTTTACAGGATACTGTCACTGAATATCTTTTTGCATTAACAGAGCAATTTATTAAAATGACCCCAGGTAATTCATGGTATATGGGTGAGTGGTGGCCATTAGATATATCTAATCCTCCCATATATTTACTCAGAAAAAGGGTAGGCAAGTCACTGGTTTCAGCAGTATCATAGCTTTTAAACACCCATCATTCCTTTTATTGAAATTATGCAAACACAGTGCTGTCCATGGTGTCTGTGATGTGTAATTAGTTAATATATTCAGAAGAATAAATCCAAAATTTGCAAATCTGGAATGATAAACTGCAGCCAAATAATCAATTTTGTCCAATATGATAACAGTGTGATTGTTTAAAGACATACAACCTTACTCCATAAGTAGAGATCTTTAATTTTTGTCTAGCTAAATTGAAGATAGGTTACTTTTTGGAGTTGTTGTAGGCAGTTAGAGGTGACAAAATCCCTCTCATCGTATTCAAAAATATAATTTTGTGATCATTTTTATATTTAATAAGCAACTGTCATACACTGAATTTTTAGCACATTTAGGTAGTTTTAATATAGACTTCATCAGAAATTAATTACTAAATATATATATATATATATATATATATATATATATATATATATATATATATATTGTTTAAATACAAAACCCAAGTCATATGATATCTAAATGACCCAAAGGAAATCTTTGTAATCATTAAGTAAAGCAAAATTTATAATTTCCATTCAACAATGAATACTTAACTTGTTTGTCACCCTATTTTCAATTTTTCTATGCTTTTTAGACTAAAGTAAATTTATTCCTGGTCTTAAATTATATTCAGTCTAATTTGCAAACAATATTTTTAATTCTTATCAAAGAATAAGTATCAACCAGTTTCACTATGAGTGGATGAAAGTGAATGCATTGTGGAACGGAATCCCCAAACTGCATTCACCAAAATATCCTGCAAAAAATACTTTTTTAAGTATTTTTTTGCAGCAGAGCAAGCCTCACTGCATTCCCTGATGTGGAGAACCCCAACTCACCCCAAATTTATATTACAAACTTTACAGTTGTACCAACTCAAAGGGGCATCACTTTCAGTACAACTTGCAGACAGTGATTTCATATGGAGGAACTCTAATTGTCAGCAAGCTGAACCTCAGGCAACTGAAAAATAAATATTCAATATTCGTCCACCAATCGGTCACCCATTTCTCTCTATCTTTCATCCCTTTTAAACAATTTATCCAAAAATTAAGAATTACATTCCACAGAGTGCTTAAACAGTGCAATGGATTTCATTGAATGCACAGATTTGTATAACCTCCCATGTAATTTCTCTTGGTCTTGCCTTCATAAAATGCTGTTCATTTTAGAATTATAGACAGTAATGTGTACTATTCTGTCAAAATTCCATGTAATGGCCACTTAGTGGAAAACTTCAGCACATGGAATTTGATAACAATCTTTACTCAAAATAAATCAACATGGAAATTTTAGCAACATGAGATTATGGTGAAGGCAAGTGAGAAATGGTATGGGTTAAAACAGCTTGGATTCCCTTTATCTTTTGTAATGCATCTGGCCTTAATTCAGACTCACCTAAGTTCTTTGCTGACCTATTAGAAAATAATGAAGGCTATTTTGCCATGGCGACATTCCATTTAATAGGTGGACATTTCAGTGTTGCTCTTGTCTCACTGCTGTACTTATTTAACCTCAAAACAGAGTGGAATATAACAGCTTGGCATTCCCTAAAGCAGGTATTGCAAAATTTAGGGCTATGTAATTTTTGGTGACCATACCACTTTGGTATAAAGTGTACACTTTCATCACATGCAGCAGTGACTCACTCAGTCAAATAGATTGCTTCTTAATATCTAATCCTATCATGCCAGTGTAGAAGAGCAGTTAATCCATGTGCCTAAACAGATCTCAACTCGGTCAGCACACAGTTTTCTTCAGACAGCCTCTCCCTGAAACGGCTCAGGCAGTGAGGGTTATACTCACTGTTAAGCAAAAAAGGTGCATTCAACTGAGTCTACTGCATAGCACGCCACCTTATGCATGGCAGGAGACATGACAATTAGAATTACAATCAATATGTCGAGCTGCAAAAGCATGCTACCTTTCTAGATCAGACACCCACATCAAACAGAAAGCTAGTAGATGAGTACTTAAAGAAGTCCTGTAAGAACTGTTTCTTGCAGCAAAGCACAGTTGGAAGCTTATCAACATTTTAAATAGACAACAGCTCCAAAACTCCAAGAAACTCCAAGAACTTCATCTTAGGAGCACCTCATTCTTGTCTTGGGCATTATACCATAGGCCTTGAAGCTTTTAGCTTTCAGACTGAAGCAAAGACAATCATGATCAGACATTCTATCTTTATAGTCCTACAACAGCTTAATCATCTTGCAGAAGAGCAGGCATAACAAATTCTCTTCAGGAACTGAGAACCAATTTTGTGTGTGAAAACAGACCCAAGCAACAATCCACCAGATGAAAATTCCACTTCAGAACTTTAATAAAAAAAAATAAATAAAAGTACAATATCACAAAGCCATAAATCAGAGTTAAGCACTTTTATTTCCTGTAATAAGAAACTTCTTCAGAACTGAATCTATGCCTGCATCCTGATTATTTAAAACACACCTGATTAATAACTAATTAACTATGTATGACTTTTTTAAAGTAACAAAAGAATCCCTTACTACATATATACATTTCAACAATTTAACAAACTTGTGTAACAAACTGTTTTACAATGTAATATGATACAATAAGATATAAAAATGTTAAAAATCTATACTTCCAAATGCTTCAATTTCAAAAACAACTAATTGAACAAGCATCATTTAAACACAGCCAATTCATGCCATTCAATGCCAGATGCCACTTTAGTTCACACCTGTCTAAGTGCTCATCCAATATAAAACCCCTTACATCTATTTTTATTTGCTCAATTACTGAACATCTGAAAAAAGTGTAATGGATAACTAACTTATGCCTCTATAATGCATTAGTATTTTTATTTTTCTTAATATCCATAAAATTCTCATACATTATATCCTTTAGTTTCCTAGTAGTTTTTCCCACATAGTAGGCCGGACAATCTTGGCAGCACGCAATATAAACTATATTCTGAGATTAACATGTAAAATGCCCCTTTATACTAATCTTAATTCCTGCAACTTCAATTTTGTCTGTGACCATAATAAATGGACATTACTAACATCTACCACACTTAAACATCCCCATATTTAAATACCTGAACCCTTTCACATGTTCCAACATTTCCTTAAAAGACCTATCTGTTTTATAAACAATATGTGGAACATTGTCAACTTTTTTTAAGATGTCCTTATCTGTTGAAAACAGGGTCCAATTTCTCCTAACAATCTCCAAAATGGAGAAACTATCCAATGTAAAGGTAGGGACAAATAAACATCTTTATTAGTTCTTGGACAACTATTTAGGGGAACATCCTCTTGACTCATAACTAGATGACTAATATCATCACTGACTAGATATAATAATGGTGCAAAAACACCTTTCCTTCTCTTATCAACTACTTCTTTACTAATACCCATCAAAAAATTCCAAAGGGTAACTTCTTTTCATAAATCTTATCACATTCATTTGAAAACATTTCAAATCATGTTACCATGTGGGCTGCCTGCACCAGTTGGCCTTTAACAATGGCATTTTTCTGAAACCTCAGGTGCCAACTTGCATAATGAAGGTATGAGTTATAGAAGCTCAGTTTCCTATAAATGGATGACACATAACAGCTCTTATTGATATCCTTCCTAAGCTCAATATCCAAAAGGATTTCTTGTCATGACTATATTTGTAGGAAAATTTTAAAAACTCGGTGGTATTGTTTAAATATACAATAAATTCTTCCAACCTACTCAAAAAATCTACCCATAAAATAAAAATGTCGTCCAAATAGTGGGAGTAAAATGCACAAGACTGTTGATAATTATAATTTAAGATGAAATGTGTCCCCTAATAGGCCATTACTAGATTGGCAAAGCTGGGGCACAAGCTGCCCCCATCACCACATCTTTAGTTTGTCTAAATAATTGGCCTGGTGTCAAACTACCCACCATTAATTCACTCCAGGCACTTCAGATGATCTCTCTCACACAGAAATGTGCCCAAGGCAAGCCATCTTACACTGTTGACACCCAATGATAAGCTTCTCTAAAGAACTCAGTTTCTATTTTGTAAATCAGGACATTAGTAAACCATATGCCATCAGGTAAGTAGAAAGCCCTGATAGCACATGCCTTGGAATGATGTGTATGTGGAAGAGAAAGGGGATAGTAATAGCGGAACTTTATGAATGAAATGAAGGCAGAAAAGAGATAATTCAGGAGTGTTTAGGCTGTATAGGAGAGATTATCAGGGGTAAAAGAATTGTGCTGGAGAGCTTTAATGGGATGATAGAACTGGTCAAATATATGCTATTTGGAAAAAAAATTCAAGTATATTAGAAGGCTATGCAGATACTAATGCATAGGTATGATTCAGCGGATGTGTGAAAAATACTCAGAATGAAGAAGAATTTACTTTTTCAAGGAAGGAGGGGGAAACCGGGGAGTAAGATGAACAGGTTCCTGCTGGAAAAGAGATAGCTTGGGCGTGAGAGAATATGATAATAATGAAGACTAAGCTGTTGGACCATAGTATGGTATTACTAGATCTGAAGAGCAGTGCTGGCCAGATGTTATGCAGGCAAGATGGTTGAAGGAGATGGTGAAGCAGGTAAACAAACAGAATGTAAATAAAGAAGAAAAGGATGAGGATATTGAGGATGTAATGGAATGACAGCAGTGAGAAGAGGAAGAACAATGGGACAAAGAGGAAAAATGAGAAGTGAGGAAGATGAGAAAGTTATGGGACTTGAAGAAAGATTGTTCCAAAAACAGGGTACAGCTAAAGGAAAAGGTGTTAGT
Organism: Protopterus annectens; assembly: GCF_019279795.1. Taxonomy (NCBI): domain Eukaryota; kingdom Metazoa; phylum Chordata; order Ceratodontiformes; family Protopteridae; genus Protopterus; species Protopterus annectens. The sequence goes on along the minus strand of NC_056735.1, from coordinate 1,771,198,359 downwards.
GGTGGGTATGGAGCAGCTGAAGATTCATTTAAAGAAATGGAAGGATTTGAAGATGTGGTTGGAGCTGCTGAGAAAGGAAGCAAGGCATTTGGGGCAAGGAGAGGTTTCACAAAGTTGTAATGTTTGAAGACAAAGGATCACAGGTAGAAGGCCTGGTTAACAGAGGTTAACAAGGTAGAAGGGGAAAAGGTGCTTAAAACTGGGAAAAATAGAGACTAATTCAGGAGTTTCTGTGAGTGACTATATCAAGAGCAGCAAGATGAAGAAGTTGTTTGGGAGGTGGGTACTGGAAGAAGAGAAGATGGAGGAGTTAAACAGAGCAATAGAGGTGGGGAAGGTAAAGGAGACTGCTAAGTATATAAAGAATGGGAAGACTAGAAGGCCAAATGGAGACTTAAATGAGTTTTTCAAAATAGTGTGCCTCCAGATCAAGAAGTGATGGACAAGAGATGTTGAATGTTGTGTTGATGTATGACTCAAAGGTTTTGACTTTATGTAAAGGGAAGGGAGTGATGAGTAGTTTGAGAAATTATATGCCAACTTCATTATGGAATGTATGCTCCAAAATACTTGCTATAAAATTAGTGAAAATGATAGAGAAATGATTGTTAGGGGTGACGGGTATGAACAGATCAGTACTGTAAATTGGTGGTTGTCTTGAGGTCATTGTAGAGTATTACTGAATTTTGTACATGGGCAAAATTGAGAGGAGAAGGTGTCAGGGTGTAGTTCCGATGGCTATACGAAAAACATTTGGTATTAAGGGATGGGAACTGTTTTCATTTTTTCAAGTAGATGGTAGGAAAAGTGAGGTGGCTGGCGGAGGGGCACATGCTTTATACAGGAAGACCTGAATTAGGGTGTTTTATAAATAAAGGGTGGTCAGAGAGGGTTTCTAATGGGAGCATGACAAGGTAGGGGTATCTCACAGAGTTTACTTTTGATAGAAGTAGAGAATCTTATATGTAGGACAAGGACTATGATGAGTAAAAGGGCAGAATTTGAGTGGATAGGTATTTCACATTTTTTTGCTGATTACTGTATTATTTTCCTACAGAATGTAGATATTTCTAATCCAGGATACCTTTAGTAAATTGTTTTTGAACTCAGTGCTTAAATTCCAACTTAAAAATCTTTGTTGGTTAGAACTGAAGGAGATGATAGAGCAGGGATAGGTTTAACATTGTCTGGGGGAGAGATAAATGTCTAGATTCCAGGGTACATGGAATAGTGTAAGAAACAAAAAGGAAGAACTGGGATGAGTTAGTAGAGAAGATTAGACAATTGGTAGATTGGTTGTTGGGGGGTGTTTACAATGACAGGGAGAACTGAAGTAATTAAGACTTCGAGGCATCCACATGTGACATATTAGGGAGGCATACAGGGATTTGTCTAATGGTAAAAGTGACTCAGGAAGTGCAAAGGCTGTGTTAAATGCCTGTATGGAGGGGTAATAAAAATCAAATATCAAGGGAAAGGATGAGGCGGCAAAAGAAGACGGAGGATGGGGGCTGTTAAATATGTTTAATTATTTGACAGCAATAAATATTTCTCAAAGACTGGGGATGGAGAATGAGAGTTTGAGGTTGGTAAGATGGGATTTAGGGGACTCTGAGTACGGCAGAATTTTTAGAAAAAGAGAGATATATAAATATACACGTGAAGAGAGTTATGTAGGAAGGAGGGTAGACGGAATACGTGTGCTGGAGCTTCCTTTAGAGTGCTTATCAATACAGGGGATGAGTGAGTGGGTGCAGAAAAAAATTTGAGCACAGGCCTAGTTTTCAAAGGGGTAAAACAGGTAAAAGATGTGGTTAGGGATATGGCAGGAAAGTATGTAATGGTGGCGTTAAGCAACACTTGTGAAATTAGGGAAGATTTTAGAAAAGGGAAGGGAAAACTGGACAATTCTTATCCTTCATTTTGGTCTCCAGTAACCAATCATATCATCCTCATATTTTAATTTATTTCTACAGCCCCTGAAATTTGGTATGCAGTGTCTGATAATGTGACACAGCTGCACCTGCTAGTGAGTGTTGAAGTCATATGAAGGTCATTCTTTTTCTGTCTTCCTTCCTTTCTTTATTTACTGACGTGATTAAAGGGGAAGTCTGACAGGGTAGCTGCCTGTTTTCAGCTGAGAAAAGCTTGAAAGTATTACAAAAACAATTTAAGAAAATAATTTCACAATCTTCAAAAATAATATAAAAACATCTACAATTTTAATAATTATGCCAAATTAGACATAATTTTAAACAAAATATCGAAGTTCAAATAATTATACAAAATTATAAGTCATGTGAAAATATTGGTTAAGAGTAGATACAACTTAGATGACAATGACTTCATATTTAGAGAAATGTTACCTACTTGATAGAGAAATTAAAAGTAAGTTAGTATAATAAAAACACTGACTGTAATATGAAATGAGAGCTTTAGCAAAGTTTAGCTAATATTGTTTTCTCTATAGACATCAGAATGTCTTGGCTATCTCCATACCAACGCCTGTGTGAGTAGAACTGTCCATCAACATTATTCCTTGCTGTTTTACTAAAGCCTCTACCTATTCATGTTCAGTAACAGAATTGTCTTCAGCAACTCAAGTAGTTTTCTTTTGGTCAGCCTTTTATATTTCATATTTACATTTGAGCAGCACCTATAAAACCAATAATCATTGAACATAATTATAAAAATTGCTGAGATAATTAGAAGGTTTTCATATCTATACTACTACAATTAAAAGGTAGACTGAAGAAAATGTACATTTCCTTTCAAAACAGGATCACACATAACTGGTATTTATCTAAACATTGGCACTACAACTCATACTAAAAGCATGCATATGGCCTTTGATGATTTGCAGCAGAATGGTAATGCAAGTTACTGTTTCTTGGAAGAGCTGATCTGACAAGCACCTCTTACGTTTATTCGAGCCTGGTATGTGACGACTCCTGCAGAGTTGTTTGCAGCACAGCGGTAGACTCCACCATCCTGGACCTGAGCATTGGAGATATTCAAGTAGCTGATCACATTACCCTGGGATGTAATTATCTGGCTGAAGTGGTGACTGCTGTCTTTGGTGATTGTATCCTCATCAAGGGTCCAAGTTACAGTTGGCAGTGGGGTCCCTTTTACAATACACATCAAGGAAACCTGTTCTCCAGGGTTTACTACCTTTTCACTAAAGGGAGTTTCGATTTTGGGCGTTCCATCTGAAAACAGCAAAACAAATAATTAACTTCATATTATTCTGTTTGTTTTCTTACCTGCACAATAGCTAATACAGAATTAAAATGTATCTTTATCTATCTATCTCTCTATATATCTATCTATAGCTGTATCTATATCTATTGTTATCTATAAATACACACACACAAATATACATATAAATGCTTAATGCATTGCTAGACTTTGAAAAGCAGTAAGCAACGCTTAACAGCAATGTCTTTAACTATGATTCCATGTACTTCAATTAAATATTATACGCATGTATATTTCACCTTCATTTGCCCATGTAGATAGTGCGTAGCCATCCTTCTGAATTTGTTTGTGTGTGTGTGCGTGTGTGCGCGTGTGTGTGTGTGTGTGTGTGTGTGTGTGTGTGTGTGTGTGTGTGTGTGTGTGTGTGTGTGTGTGTGTGTGTGTGTGGTATATTCCTGGCAGGTATATGATGGTTATTTCAACTGAATGAAAATACTGTTTAGCAGAGTTTATTTTAAAAAAATGTCACTGCCTTGTGTAATCCAGTAACTATGCACAGACATCCACATTTTCACAAAATTCCTTTTTCAAGGTTCAGCTTGGAGGTGGATTAAAAATAATACAAATTAAAGGGAAAATGTGGTCCTTAATACTTGACATCAGTTACAGAACCAAGACCTCATTTAGTTTTAAAACTTTAGTTCAGTATATTGCATGCATTCTCATGTTCTTCATTAGCTGTTTCTTTATGGTGTAAAAATATCTTTAAATAAATCAGAATTAGGATACAACACTTTATGTCCCTTTACTATAGAAAGCATAATAAAACAGTCATTAATATTGTTACAATTTCAGGTTAATCAACAAAATTAATGCAGAATTACTACATTTGCTGTGAGAAGCAGAATGGTGCTGGAAAATGTTCATAATATGGTTCTATGACCACAATTATTTTATTTTAAGGCATGCATTGAGAAGTTTGAATCCTTGCAATCACTAAAACCTGCAAAAGTATTTTAGAGAGATGTCTCAATCATGAAATTTGAAGTCCCAGCAATTAAACAGCAAGTGCACAACTTGTCAATCACACTCACACACATGCATACACACACACACACACACACACACACACACACACACACACACACACACACACACACACTCACACACACACATATAAATACCTGTTACTACATGTATCACACGGTCTTAATTTTACATTATACATTCTAAATAATTTTCAAAGAATACCATTGTATTTGTCAAGCATGGGCCTTTCGTCTGCATCCCTCCTAACCATACATGTGGAAGACTTTAACCTCTCACCCTCATGTTCAAATAATTATTATCCAGGGTCCCACCACTTTTGAATCAGGAAAAACTGGGAAAAACAACAAACTGATTGAGTTTACACAAACTGTACTTACTAAAGGAGCCCATGTCTGAAATCAGAAGACAAATCTAATTATAAATCCTTATTTAGCTGTGTTAGAAAAATAAATAACAATACCTTGCATTGCTCAAAATGTATTCATAATGGTGCCTCCTATTCTAGCTCAAAAGACATTGCCAATATCCTTACAAACAAATTTAGTGCCAGCTATAGAAAGCATAATAAAACAGTCATTAATATTGTTACAATTTCAGGTTAATCAACAAAATTAATGCAGAATTACTACATTTGCTGTGAGAAGCAGAATGGTGCTGGAAAATGTTCATTTGCTTCTAATATGGTTCTATGACCACAATTATTTTATTTTAAGGCATGCATTGAGAAGTTTGAATCCTTGCAATCACTAAAACCTGCAAAAGTATTTTAGAGAGATGTCTCAATCATGAAATTTGAAGTCCCAGCAATTAAACAGCAAGTGCACAACTTGTCAATCACACTCACACACACGCATAAACACACACACACACACACACACACACACACACACACACACACACACACACACACACACACACACACACACACACACACACACATATAAATACCTGTTACTACATGTATCACACGGTCTTAATTTTACATTATACATTCTAAATAATTTTCAAAGAATACCATTGTATTTGTCAAGCATGGGCCTTTCGTCTGCACCCCTCCTAACCATACATGCGGAAGACTTTAACCTCTCACCCTCATGTTCAAATAATTATTATCCAGGGTCCCACCACTTTTGAATCAGGAAAAACTGGGAAAAACAACAAACTGATTGAGTTTACACAAACTGTACTTACTAAAGGAGCCCATGTCTGAAATCAGAAGACAAATCTAATTATAAATCCTTATTTAGCTGTGTTAGAAAAATAAATAACAATACCTTGCATTGCTCAAAATGTATTCATAATGGTGCCTCCTATTCTAGCTCAAAAGACATTGCCAATATCCTTACAAACAAATTTAGTGCCAGCTTTACCCCCACAACTTCTTTTCAAAGCTCAGAAATATCTGAATCACCTTACTCCCCTTAATTATCTCTAAAGATCATCTTCTGAAAGTGTCAGCCAAGACCAAAAATACTTCCTCAGTGGGATCTGATTATATAAGTGGTTGCTTAATTATTAGTGTTGAGCATGCCCTTGCAGATCTGCTCTTCAGACTGTTCAACCTAAATTTAGCTACCGGTTCTGGCCTAGATGAGTGGTGCACTGCAGTGATGATGCCCCTCCATAAGAGTGGTCTTGCAACCAAACTGGGTAATTGCAGACCTGGCAGCCTTACAAACCTGATCTGCAAAGGCATAAGACTTATTGTAATTGACCTCAAAAATTGTCATATCAAGAATCCTACTAGACTTGACTCCAAACAGTTTGGCTTTGTGAAGGGTAGCTACTATTTATCTAATTTGGTAAACTTCTTTGATACATACAAAAAACCTCTTACCCTTTCTTTGATAATAGACATGGGTTATAGCTAGCAGGAGAACGATAAATGCGTGCACCAAACAAACAGTTAAAAAATAATTTCCACAGTATTAGTATGAATAAAAATAAATAACCTTTAATAAACAAATTGTTGAGCACCATATATATATATATATATATATATATATATATATATATATATATATATATATATATATATATCAGATCCCGCAGCAAATCACAGTTCTTTCACTATTGTGAATGCTACTACAAGACCAAGGCTCCTAGACTAAGTAAAATACAAACTGAAAAAATGCAGTGGAAATGTAATAAATGGAGTTGAGATACTGTGGCAATTCACAACACACTCACTATTGTAAGTGATGCTACATGATTCTATTAGTTATCATTAACAACAGGCATTTTACTTCAGGGTTGAAAACCTGTTTTTAGTTGTCCTATACCGAAATACCACCATTACTATATACCACCATTCAATAAACCATTGTGTAAAAAAAGCCTTTTAAAGATTAGCCCAGCTCTTGGAAGTCACTCCCAAGTAAGAGTAGATCCTTTATAATTTACTCGACATTCAGGGAGAAAAAACTTCTTTCACACATGAAAAAAAGAATAAAAGCACAAATGCTTCAAAAACAAGGGACAGCAGTGCTTGTTTATATTCATATTTATTTCCCTGTTAGTTTTAAAATACGACAATTACATTTTACTCTACTCAGTTTCTCAACCATCTATCCTTCATTCTATCTCATTATGTCACCTTTCCAGCACCTGGCCTAACTCCTTCTCATTGGCATGACTATGCTAATACTGTCCATAATCCTACAAGTATATACAATGTTCCTCTGCAAACTTATCTTAGAAGGCATAATAAAAATAGCCATTCTAACATCTCTTGCATATTTTCAAACTACTTGGATCCATACAAAATATCTATCTGCATTTCAATTTGATCGATTTACTTTGAAAGCTTACCTTTGCTTAGTTATAAACCATTGCATAAGAACAAACTCTTTCTCAATGTACTTAAATTGGAATATACAAATTTATAGACCTTTATTTTTTCATAGCATTGCAATTTTCAGCAATCTAAATTGCTATGTTTACCAGATGCACTGCAGTCCTTATCTTGCTTTATCTCACTTTGTATTGCAATTGTCGATAATTGTATCCAATGTATTTAAACTGGAATGCACATTCGTTGAAGCTATTTTTCAATGAGCTATACTTAGTAATTGTATTGACTGCTTTGCGCTGTAGTCATTATTTTGGTTTGTATTGTAATATGTCAATAATTTGTACAACTGTTTGCTTAATGGCATATGTCATGGCTGGAAAAGTTCCTGGACCAGTACAACCACCCAATTAATAAAGTGTGTAGAAATAAGTAAACAGACAAACCAACAATACAAATAAAAAATAAATAAATAAAGACACAATTTATCACCTCATTGATTCCAGGAGCCTTACAAGTTTTGAGCAGTTTAACTTTTCTTGAGTTAAGTAAAGTGAGTATGTACCTGATACTGTTTGTGCATGTGTTTTTGACTTAAATGCCCTGGGTGATTACCATGTTCACTCTTAACTTTAAACGTGTGAAAGAAAAAGGAAAACATGCATATGTTACCATCTATGCAGCGGTTTCCTTGGTTTATCTATCAGCTGGTTTCCTTCTCTCTGAGCAGTAGCTTACAAAATAATTTGCCATTATTAATCTTTAAGGCAGTTACATTTTTTCTCATGTATGCTGCATTAACTGCTTATAATTTCTCTCATTCCTCATACATGTATATAGCCTGATTAATATGTGGTGTTACCTACTTCTTAATGAACTTGAAAATGGACTGTGCCACAAATGCAGAAGCAGTGTGGTAAATACAGTAAAAAATAAACAAGTAAACCAACGTGTTCTTGCAGAAGAAGCGGTCACTTTAATACCATAAATTCATCAGAGACTTGGCACTTTCACCTTTTACAATCCAGGCATCATTAGAGTCAAATAAAAATTCACAAGTCACATTAATAGGAAGAACAGACTGACATAATTTTCTGTAACATCATGCATTCATGAATAATATACTAGTTTTTGAATGACATCCATGTTATTAGAATTATTGCAATAACAGAATAAAATACTAAGTAATAAAACCATATATATGAGTTAAAAATTGTTTACAAATAATATTTAAAAAAAAATTTTCTTTCGAACTGCTAGCATTCACTGAGGCTTGAAGGTGCCTGTATTTAAACATGTTTTTTTCAAGGTACTCAAGATGGAAACTTTCATTAATTCCAGGTTTCACCCTGGCATTGAGTCTTAATTTCCATTCAGTTTCCTTGATCTGCAGATCAAGGTCAATGTTGCCCCCTCTTGTATTGACCAAAACTCTATCAATAACAAAAAATAAGAATTTTTTTGAAATTTCTGCACTCTGAACTGTGTGTGTAAAAGGCGCTGGTACACTTTGCATTTCTAATATCCCTGTTGTGTTCTATAATCCTGTCATGTAGTTTCCTGGTGGTCTTGCCTATATAAAATGCAGGGCATGAAATGCAGGTAGAAATATAGACAACATTTTTAGTGTTACAATTACAGCACCCTGGACACTGTAAGTTCCTGCCGTAAGAGTCAGTCTGGACATAGGGTTCATCATTAATATATCTGCAGCTTGAACAGAAGCCATATTTGTGCATCCTAGGATCATAGGTTCATAGGTTTATAGGTAGGTACTAGGCTATCGGCCCAAGGGCCTAAGTAAGCCTAGCCAACAAGGTTCTCTAGCTTACACCACCCAGGAAAGTTAATTTCCTGTGCCCTGTCAAGCAGAGCCACAGAAGTGATCCCTGGGGTGTATTTCCTATTTCCCATCCACTCATCAAGATTTTTCTTGAAGAGTGCTAATGAGGAACATTGTTTGACATAGATGGGTAGCTTGTTCCAGAGTATAGGAAGTCTCTGGGACAGGAATCTATCCCTCCAGCATGTCCTGTTTATTGTGATGACAAGGTTTAGGTCCCTAGAGTGTGCAGCTCAGAGGGATTGGGATTTCTTTAGGTGTCCAACAGCTCTGGGTTTAACATAGATTTATATGTTAGGCAGAGATCTCCTCAAAGTAGGCAATATGCTACAGAGTACAGCTGGAGTTTTTTGAGATGGTCAGTGTAGGGCATCTGTTTGAGGCCAGTAATCCTCTTTGTGAGGTACTTCCATGGCCTGTCCAGCTGCTAAAGATATCTTGTGAGGTATATTCCAAAAGGCACTTTGTACTCTATAATGGGTCTAATGAGTGCTGAGTAGAGGGGAACAATGACCTCTTTTTTCCTGGATGAGAACCCTTCTATGATGAGGTGTGCCACATAGAAGGACTTCCTGACTACTGTGGCGATGTGACTATCAAAGGAGAGACTACTGTCCACCTGGGTCCCAAGGTCTCTTATCACACATTCCGTGTTAAGTAGATTGCTGCATATGTGGGTAGTTCATGGGTACAGAGTTTTTAACGAAGGGGATGACACTGCACTTTTTGGCATTGAGCTTGAGGCCATGGCTCTGTGCTTCTTGTGCAAGAACATGTTTGTTTGCCTGCTTATTTTCTTAATGAACTTCTTTTACTTCTTTTACATTTATTTGCATTCTTTGTTATACCAATGAGATGGATTACAGCCATTAACCATGGCCTCTGTATCTATTCCTTATTTTTTCCTTTTTAATTCCATCTTATAAGCTATTTACCAACCTCAAGTGGAGGCCTCTTTATGAAGCAGTATTTAACAGTCTTGATATACTCTATTCCTCTATCCAGGACATCTGACAATTGTCCAAGAAAAAAACACATAAATAATGCAGTGTCGATGTCCTGGTTTTGTTTCTGTAGTCTTGTTTCATGTGCTCATCCAACTATTGAGTTTGCTTTGTTTATGACTGTAATGTAGTCGATCAGTGATGGGTGTATCTTATACATTTGTAAGCACTCCTTTATCCATGAATGTGGGATACTTTCAAATGCGTTTTTGTAGTCAGTCCATGCCAAACTTTGATTCTTCTCTTTTTACAGCTCTACATTATGACTTTATTTAACAACAAATGCGTCTTTCTTCCATATGACTTCTTCTATTACCATTTTGTTCTATTACAATGACTGAAAATTCTATTAAATGAGTGTAAACACTATCAGCATCACTTCCAGTGTATAGTTTATACATTGTTGTAAGACAAGTTATTGGTCTATAGTTTCTGTGATAGCTTACAGGTTTGTGCTTAAGTAGGAGATTGTTTTTCCTGTTGTTAACCAGGCTGGTGTTTGTTCAGGGTGCACATATAAATAGTTCTTAGTCATGGCTAAATCTTTGTATAAAGATGTTAGTACTTTTAGCCAGAACTTAGGTACTGCATCTGGGCCTGGGGTTTTCCAATTAGGAGCTTTTCTTAACATTGTTTAAATCTCTCTGGCTGTTACTTCATCCCATTTCATATCCTGTACATTTGAACTTCTTATTCTTTCTTTTATTTCTTCTATCCATTCAGCATCTTTGTTATGTTCCCCAGGATCTTCATAGATATTTCTCCAAAATATATCTATTTCTTCTTTTTTTGGTAGTGTTTCAATTCCTTTTACCCTTTTTCCCCAATTCTCTATAAAACTTTTTGGGTCATCAATAAATTGCTTATTTTGTACTCTTCCTTTATATTTATCTTGTAAGTTTTTCTTCCTGTGCTGAGATTTTTAGTTTATTATTTGTGATAATGCACAATAGATTCTGATCTGTTCTGATACTGTGCATTGCTTTTATCACTTATATCTTTCTGAGTATTTTTGTCGATCTGTTCCCTCTTCTATACTCTTCTAACAGTGACACTTCCTGTCT
>NC_056735.1:1771039906-1771182406 GCF_019279795.1 Protopterus annectens | reverse complement strand
ACTGAAATCCAACAGGCAAAAAACGTCCTTTTTCCCTCTGCAATCCATCTGCACCCCCTGTTTTGGGGGGCTACATCGCCCTAAACATATGTAACTCCTGATTGCACTAACTTGAAGAAGGGTGAAATCTCTCTAAAAGGTGAATCACTGCTGGTGCACAATTAGAACTCACACTGCCAATGATTTCCTATGGGGTAAAGCATCCATGTTAAGCCGTTCATTTTCTTTTCTGCAGGCTATTGATGCTTGAGCAATTTTACCTTCAGCAGGTATAAGGAAGCCAGCATTAATTCAGAATTTGATAAGAATTTACTTCTTACTTTCTCATTTTAAATGCTTAATTGTTTTGTCTGTCTCAACAGTGAATGCTGCAAGTCACCAAACTTAATATCTTTAGTTCAGTGCTTTAATTCAGTTAAATATCAACAGAGTCCTGGGAAACTGGCTTGCAGATAATAACAAATGCAAAGTTCTTAAATTCTCAGTACTGCTAAAATTTGGCTTTATGAAAACCAAATCGGATTGCTATGGTTCATTAAGACAAAATGCTATCATATCCTCCCGTGTTAAGAAATGTTGCAGCTTGAACCACTTTACTTTTTGAGTTAATCTTGAAGCAGTGCTATAAACATCTGCAGCCATTGTTTCCAACATTCTGACAAGTTATCTTGATGTCAGTGAATTGAGTGGTAAGATGAGGACCACAATTATTGGCTCAGCAAATGTACTCGAAGAAAAAGAGCAGAAAATAGGAAAAACCCAGGACTTCAAATTTGTTTTCTGCTGCCTCTTTTGAGTAGCAGCATTTTACTCATATGCCTGATTTCTTTCATTTTTTTGTAGATTTCTCATTTCTTCATAAATGCTTAATACTGTCATTTAACAGCACACAGCACGTACTGAAGTATCTTGGTGCCACATTCGTCATTTAGTAGTTAACATATTTTGTTTGGTTATTTTGGGGGCTGATTATGTTAAGAGGTAGGTTCACTTTTAAGAAAACTGCTCTTCATCGCTTAGTGGTACTTTTACAAACTCTTGCTATAGTTTTACATTCGGATCCTCTCAGTGCTGCCATTCAAGTTGGCAATGTCACCTTCTAGTTGTAAGAGATGATAACTAATGGAATTCTAAATTCTGTAATGAATTCCCACATCCCATTTAACAACATACAGTGCCTCTGTGTGTATATGTGTGTGTGTGTGTGTGTGTGTGTGTGTGTGTGTGTGTGTGTGTGTGTGTGTGTGTGTGTGTGTGTGTGTGTGTGTAGGCTTGTAAATGTATGTATGCTTTGTAGACATTATTGAACTTAAATAAATACAGACATATGGGAGAAGGTAGTGGAACAGGCATTCTCTTTGCTGACATGACTATAGGTCAAGAAGTATGACCTGTGATAGAATTCAGAAAGGTTTCTGTGAGGTGTACATGAGTTGTACATGAGGTGTACACCTTACAGTGTCCACCTGGGAATAATGAGAATCAGAAACAGACCCAACACAGTGCTTTATCATGAAGACATGCAGCAACACAGTGGACTGTCTCAGTGGCCATAATGAATGCTAATGTAGCATTTCAGGAAAAACATGCATGCTAATTACTTATGTGGTCTGCCTGCAGTAAGTCATTTATGCAGCTAAATGAGTTAGACAATCACCCAGCTGTGTAAATTAACACAACTGCTCACAGTGGCTCATGTTAATGAGCACAGCCAAAACCTTGCACTCCCCCATTGCAGTAGAGGTAAGTGCTGAGGAGTTTATCAGACAGGTAGTGTTGAGTGTGTGTGTGTGTGTGTGTGTGTGTGTGTGTGTGTGTGTGTGTGTGTGTGTGTGTGTGTGTGTGTGTGTGTCTATGCATGATTATGTGAGTGTGTGTGTGTGTGTGTATGCATGTGTGTATAATGGGGGGCTGTCATACCACCCACTCAAATAGACTAACAGTCAAATCCTGCAACATGGGTGAGTGGGGAAATACTGGACTCCAGGGATAACGTCTTAACATTGTGCCTTAATAGCACTTAAAAAATATGTGTGCCAGGGGAACACTAGACACCAGAGATTGTCTTCATATTGTGCCTGAAAGCCATATAGGGAAAAAAATGTGGCTTTGAACGATCACCAGATACCAGGAGTACTCTGAATGAAGTGCCTGAAAGGCATCTAGTGGAAAAAATAAATATTATCTGGTCAGGGAGGGGTATAATGACAAACAACAACAGGGTATTCTGTATACCATGCTCTAAAGATACTAAAAAAGATTCAAACTTTGTACTCTTCTATCTTGGCTATTACTCTTTTGTATCATGTCTAGACAAATTATAGGTAAAAAGAAAGAGGGAAAAAAATCCTGAGTCTAACATCTTTGATACACAAAGCAGCAGCATTAGCCCACTATGCTGATGAGTTACTAATCACATGTTATAAGAAGTATGAAACTCTCGTATGTGGCGTGATTCAATAACTGCAACAGTAGGTGACTTATGAAGTAAAGGGTACCTATACAAAGCAACTGTGTGGTGGGAGGCATGTCTACAAAGACAGGAAGAATACTAGATGATGCCAGGAAGTATATTTAATGTAGTACTTGCACTCACTTAATAAGTTAACAGGACAACAGCTTAACATGAGGGACATAGTGAATAAGGGGAAGGAAGCGCTAATGTGTAACGTTGCTGACCAACTGTAAGGATCCGTGATTTATGAGTGCAGGGGCAAAATCATAAAGAAGACATTGGGTACGTTCTATTTCAGGGACTGTAAAAGGTGTGTGGTATGTATACGAATGTGGGGTAGGGAATGGGGAAGTACCTGCGCCACCACAATGCATTGGCCTAAAGTGTTAACTACTTTGAGAAAGTGCTGATCTGAAGTTATGGTAGTTAAAGAGTGATTAAGAGACATGCAGATTAACTGATAATGAGGTCTCTCCTCATCATGTCTAATGTGCTTCTGAATTAAAAAATTACTGGATCATGGAGATAGTCCCTATTTACCAGAGCTTTTACCAGAGACAATGGGGGTTCTTTATGAATCCCCAAGTGAATCATATGAAATCCCAATGGGATACTTGAAGTTGAAATGCACAGTATATTACAAACTCCATGTATACAGTGCACTCTACAGTACCGACTGTTTATTTTTACCAAAAAAAGTATTTTTTCTTGATCTAAAATCACTTTTTCTAGCAAATTTTGAAAGCTGTCTATAAATTTGTCATTAATCATAAATGAAAATTACGTGCAAAATACAGAAAACTTCCAAAGTTACAAAGTGTAATTTAAACAACATTGTCACATAGTCAGGCAAATTTCAGTAGCGTGGTATGAAACTTTATTTTTATCCAATTTACACTATAATTTCACAGAAGTAAGTGATGTCATTATTTAGAGCCATGGCATCTATTTTTTTCTATCCTTTTTTTCTAAGCCTACAGGTTATGTACAAATTATACAAAGTACCTAGCACCACCAGCATCCTGCCTTTAAATTACTGTGGTCTTAAAACTCTCAGTTTTCATCATTTTGATCTCAGTTTTTAAAAAATACTGTAACAGCATTCATGAAAGTCATATAATGTACTCAGTGCAAAGCTCAAACACTTCAATGCAGTTTGTAAGACAACACAATGGTGAACTGTGCTTCATTAATCACTTTATCCCACAACAAAAAATGTAAAATGAATCCTAGTGGTTACAGCTCTAAACCTGGAAAGCTAAAACATCAAAATGACCAGAAAAGGCAGCCACCAACTCCAAAATGGGAACCAAATAAACAGCCACGAACCGGTACTCCAACAACATTAGCTTTTCATCCACCAACTAGCATGGACTTCTTCAGAATGACAAACACAAATCACAAAGTCATTTATATTGAGTTAATTGAAGGATTGTTAAACATTCTTAACCAATGACTATTCGAAAACAATTCACTTGTCTTGCTACTCTTGCATGTTTAAATGTACAGTGGAGAAAACTGAGGCAGTTAAAAAACAAACTACTTAATAACATTCAGTTTTTCCAATAATCAAAAGGAGTAGTACAAATAATACATAGATTAAAACACATCAACAGTTGTTAATAACTGTGATTTAAAGTATAAAACACTCAAAACCAGTACATAAAGATCACTACATAAAAAAGTCAGCTTGCAGGCCAGAAATATTGTTTTAATAAAAATGAAAGAAAAGTAAACTAATACGTAGTAAAAAAAAAAAAAATGAAACATTTTTTTAATAATTAACAATAATTGTTTGTACATCATGCGATAATTGAATAAGTAATTTTTATATGTGTGTGCTTGTTTTAGATGTAATTTACAAGCCTATGGTTTAAGCACCAGGACCAAAGAAAGTGAGTAATTTAAACCAGGTGGGTGATTAGCATTCAACCTCAGTTGCCACAGTAACTCCTTGTTCGCTATTATTTCTTTCCAAGCTCCTCCCCTAAGGTTGCATGGAATTTTTTCTAAAATAGTAAAGGAAAAACTCTTAAATTCCTTGCACTCCAGGGTATGTTTATATAGCATATTATTAGTATTGCATTTAAAAATATCGTGATAGTGCTCATATAATTTTTAAGTTGTCGCTCTGTTTTTCCCACATAAAAAGCTGTACAAGTGCCTCCATATATATATATACACACACACGTTATATTTGTACATCTGTACAACCCTTTAGCTACCTTTCTGCACTGTTCTCTTTACAACTTATCTACTTCCATGAAACTTTGAAGTGCATCTCTGAATCAAAGAACTTTTACTAGTTGTCACTAAGTCTGTCACGGCCATACAGAGCCTACATCATAACAGAGATGAAAAGTAGAAACAGGCGCATGTTGTTTGGTCCTTGATAATGGTTACATAGGCAACATGTGCAAAACTGTTTCTGGGTCTATACCCCTAAATACATTACATTACCTTAGCCTGAAAACAGAAGACAACAAAAAGCCTACATAATCCTTCTTTTTAAGTACCTTAACATTCCACTACCCTCCACCTCTTACCTTCTGACTTACCCTTTTTTCCATTAGCCCCAAGTCCTCTTGAATGCTTCTGTAGACTTCATCTCATCCAATCATTCCAACAGATCATTCCATTGGTCCACAATGTCCTCTGTGAAAGTACTTTCAGAGATCCAGTGTAGTTAGTCCATGTAATCTGCATCTGCTTCCTGTGACCTGACCACTTCACATATCTATGCCATGACCTTGTGCATCCATAGTATGTCTTCCTTATTTCTTTAGGTTTCAGATTAGAAGCATGCTGCTTCATCTGGCCTCGACTATAATTCTTCTTCATCACACACAGATATTTCTGGTAGCTTTCCTCTGATTTATTTTCATCAGTCTGATCTCTTTTTCATTGTATGAATCCCAGAATTTTACACAGGACGTATGGTCTGGTCTGCCCTCATAGAAAACAAGCATCACCTCTTTGGTTTTGGAATCTAGGCAGCTGAGCATACACCCTAACATTCTGTTTGTTATTGCCACTGCTATCTCACTATGCTCCTAGAGGTCCAGTCCATGTGAGATCAATATGCCCATATAATTTCCTGCTCTGCTATCATCAGTTCCACTCCTCTCATCTGTTACCTCACAACAAGATTGTTGTTGTTATTGTTGTGGCTCAGGTGCAGCAATTTGCCTTTTTTGCACTGAATCTGTACTTGTACTGCCACCATTCTGTCCATTTATTTAGCCTTTACAAATCTTTCTCTAGACTATTTCTCCACCTGACCTTCAACAGCAGAATTTGATCTTGTTAACTATTCCCTCAGATATGTCTGAGAGAAGCACATTGAACAGGACCAGATCCAGTACAGATCATTGTAACACCCCACTAGTTAATCCCCTAAATCTTGACATTATTCTCAGTACAGATCACTGTAATACCCAACTAGTTAATCCCCCTAATTCTTGACATTGTTCCCAGTACAGATCACTGTAACACCTCACTAGTTAGTCCCCTAATTCTTGACATTATTCCCAGTACAGATTAACACCCTACTAATTAGTCTCCTAATTCTTGACATTGTTCCCAGTACAGATTACTGTAACACCCCACTAGTTAGCCCCCTAATTCTTGACATTATTCCAAGCAGAGATCATTGTAATACCCTACTAGTTAGTCCCCTAATTTTTGACATTATTCCCAGTAGAGATCATTGTAATACCCTACTAGTTAGTCCCCTAATTTTTGACATTATTCCCAGTAGAGATCATTGTAATACCCTACTAGTTAGTCCCCTAATTTTTTACATTATTCCCAGTAGGGATCATTGTAACACCCCGCTAGTTAGTCCCCTAATTTTTGACATTATTCCCAGTAGAGATCATTGTAATACCCCACTAGTTAGTCCCCTAATTCTTGATATTATTCCCAGTAGAGATCATTGTAATACCCTACTAGTTAGTCCCCTAATTTTTGACATTATTCCCAGTAAAGATCATTGTAATACCCCAATAGTTAGTCCCCTAATGTTTGACATTATTCCCAGTACAGATCACTGTAACACCCCACTAGTTAGTCCCCTAATTTTTGACATTATTCCCAGTAGAGATCATTGTAATACCCCACTAGTTAGTCCCCTAATGTTTGACATTATTCTCAGTAGAGATCATTGTAATAACCTGCTAGTTAGTCCCCTAATTTTTGACATTATTCACAGTAGAGATCATTGTAACACCCCACTAGTTAGTCCCCTAATTTTTGACATTATTCACAGTAGAGATCATTGCAATACCCTACTAGTTAGTCCCCTAATTTTTGACATTATTCTCAGTAGAGATCATTGTAATACCCCACTAGTTAGTCCTGCAATTCTTGACATTATTCCCAGTACAGATCATTGTAATACCCTACTAGTTAGTCCCCTAATTTTTGATATTATTCCCAGTAAAGTTCATTGTAATACCCCACTATTTAGACCCCTAATTTTTTACATTATTCCCAGTACAGATCACTGTAATACCCCACTAGTTAGTCCCCTAATTCTTGACATTATTCCCAGTACAGATCACTGTAACACCCCGCTAGTTAGTCCCCTAATTTTTGACATTATTCCCAGTAGAGATCATTGTAATACCCCACTAGTTAGTCCCCTAATTCTTGATATTATTCCCAGTAGAGATCATTGTAATACCCTACTAGTTAGTCCCCTAATTTTTGACATTATTCCCAGTAAAGATCATTGTAATACCCCAATAGTTAGTCCCCTAATGTTTGACATTATTCCCAGTACAGATCACTGTAACACCCCCCCCCCCAGTTAGTCCCCTAATTTTTGACATTATTCCCAGTAGAGATCATTGTAATACCCCACTAGTTAGTCCTCTAATTTTTGACATTATTCTCAGTAGAGATCATTGTAATAACCTACTAGTTAGTCCGCTAATTTTTGACATTATTCCCAGTAGAGATCATTGTAACACCCCACTAGTTAGTCCCCTAATTTTTGACATTATTCTCAGTAGAGATCATTGTAATACACAACTAGTTAGTCCCCTAATTTTTGACATTATTCCCAGTAGGGATCACTGTAACACCCCACTAGTTAGTCCCCCCATTTTTGACATTATTCCCAGTAGAGATCATTGTAATACCCCACTAGTTAGTCCCCTAATTCTTGATATTATTCCCAGTAGAGATCATTGTAATACCCTACTAGTTAGTCCCCTAATTTTTGACATTACTCTCAGTAAAGATCACTGTAACACCCCACTAGTTAGTCCCCTAATTCTTGACATTATTCCCAGTACAGATCATTGTAATACCCTACTAGTTAGTCCCCTAATTTTTGATATTATTCCCAGTAAAGATCATTGTAATACCCCACTATTTAGACCCCTAATTTTTGACATTATTCCCAGTACAGATCACTGTAACACCCCACTAGTTAGTCCCCTAATTCTTGACATTATTCCCAGTAGAGATCACTGTAATACCCCACTAGTTAGTCCCCTAATTCTTGACATTATTCCCAGTACAGATCACTGTAACACCCCGCTAGTTAGTCCCCTAATTTTTGACATTATTCCCAGTAGAGATCATTGTAATACCCCACTAGTTAGTCCCCTAATTCTTGATATTATTCCCAGTAGAGATCATTGTAATACCCTACTAGTTAGTCCCCTAATTTTTGACATTATTCCCAGTAAAGATCATTGTAATACCCCAATAGTTAGTCCCCTAATGTTTGACATTATTCCCAGTACAGATCACTGTAACACCCCCCTAGTTAGTCCCCTAATTTTTGACATTATTCCCAGTAGAGATCATTGTAATACCCCACTAGTTAGTCCCCTAATTTTTGACATTATTCTCAGTAGAGATCATTGTAATAACCTACTAGTTAGTCCCCTAATTTTTGACATTATTCCCAGTAGAGATCATTGTAACACCCCACTAGTTAGTCCCCTAATTTTTGACATTATTCCCAGTAGAGATCATTGTAATACCCTACTAGTTAGTCCCCTAATTTTTGACATTATTCCCAGTAGGGATCATTGTAACACCCCACTAGTTAGTCCCCTCATTTTTGACATTATTCCCAGTAGAGATCATTGTAATACCCCACTAGTTAGTCCCCTAATTCTTGATATTATTCCCAGTAGAGATCATTGTAATACCCTACTAGTTAGTCCCCTAATTTTTGACATTATTCCCAGTAAAGATCACTGTAACACCCCACTAGTTAGTCCCCTAATTCTTGACATTATTCCCAGTACAGGTCATTGTAATACCCTACTAGTTAGTCCCCTAATTTTTGATATTATTCCCAGTAAAGATGATTGTAATACCCCACTATTTAGACCCCTAATTTTTGACATTATTCCCAGTACAGATCACTGTAACACCCCACTAGTTAGTCCCCTAATTCTTGACATTATTCCCAGTAGAGATCACTGTAATACCCCACTAGTTAGTCCCCTAATTCTTGACATTATTCCCAGTAGAGATCACTGTAATATCCCACTAGTTAGTCCCCCAATTCTTGACATTATTCCCAGTACAGATCATTGTAATACCCTACTAGTTAGTCCCCTAATTTTTGACATTATTCCCAGTACAGATCTCTGTAACACCCCACTAGTTAGTCCCCTAATTTTTGACATTATTCCCAGTAGAGATCACCGTAATACCCCTCTAGTTAGTCCCCTAATTCTTGACATTATTCCCAGTGCAGATCACTGTAACACCCCACTAGTTAGTCTCCTAATTCTTGGTATTATTCCTCTCACAGTCAAATATGCACTCCTGCACGACAGGCAAATGCACGGCTCAAAAAAAGAAAATAGTGTCCAAAAAGAAAGAGCCAGCATACTGTGTGTTGTAAACTTTTATTAAAATAAAAACAGACCGGTTTCAGCCGGAATCATTTCACAGCCTTCTTCAGTGCAAATAGAAAAGATAAAATGATATTCAATTCAGTAATATATACAATAGTCTCAAATCTGATTGGTCCATCTTAGAATTGTTCATTTAGACCAGGTGGGAATAGCCCACCCAGTTTCACAATCCACTTTTTTTCTTTATTATTTAAAATGGAGTGCCATCCAATTTTATTGGATCCGTTGCTCTTTATAATATCAACAACCAAAAAAGCAAATCTGGCTGTGGGGTGTATAAGTTGATGTTTGTATAGTGCATTGGAAGACTTTTTATTTTTAATATTGCTAATATGTTCTGATATCCTTATTCTAAAAGGACGGGAGGTCTGGCCTACGTAAAAAGCACCACATGAACATGTGACTTGATATATCAACCAGTCGGTACTACAATTTGCAAAAAAAATTATATCATACACTGCTGAACTATTTCAACTAGAAAAATGTTTAGACTTGACAACCTTGTCACAGTGAGTGCAGTGTCCACAAGGATGACTACCAACTAATGGATCCCCCCTGATAGTAAGTTGTGTAAATTGAGAAGATTTATTAATGGATCCATGTTTATAATGATTGAAACAAGAACCCAGATTTTTGCCCTTACGATATGAAAATAGACATCTATCAGGTATGATTTGAGATAACTCATCATCATACTGTAATATATTCCAGTGCCTATTTACACTTTCCATTAATTTCACTGTGTTCCTGGCATATGTTGTGACTAACCTGATGGGTTGTGTTGTTGCAACATTATGGTCCCTATAACTCAAAAATTCTTCTCTTTTGGTCGAATTGACCAGATTGCTTGCCTGTACCACATAACCCATACCATATCCCCTGGCTTTGAATCTTCTGGTAAGGTCTTGCCTATGGCTCTGGAAAGAAGAATCATCAGAACAGATGCGTTTTGTTCTGATGAACTGTGATTTTGGAATATTGCGGGCTATGTGTGGAGGATGGAAACTAGATGCATGTAGAATGGTATTATATTGGGGATATTTTCTGAATACTTCAGTACTCAGTGTATGATCTGATGATCTGCTGATGTTAACATCTAAAAATGTAATGTTATTTGGATCATAATGAATGGTAAATTGTAGTCCCCAAAGATTCTGATTTAAATAGGATACAAAGGCATGCAATGTATCCACCTCACCTCTCCATACCATCCAACAATCATCTAGATAACGCCTCCAGATGTCTATGTGTTCCAAAAAGATGTTCTTGGATTGGTCATAAATTAAATGTTTTTCCACAAAAGCCATAAACAAATCCACATAGATGGGGGCAAAAGAATCCCCCATTGCTGTACCTTTGGTTTGTAAATAGCAGGTATCTTGATAGAAAAATACATTACTACTGAGTACATAGCCTGCTAACTGTACTAAAAATGAGTTGAAATCAGAGTCATATAAATTGGCCACCTCTAGCCAATATTCAAGTGCCTCCAAACCAGATTCATGTGGAATATTGGTATATAAGGCGCAAACATCAAGTGTGCACATCAGCCAATCAGGTTCTAATTGACTATCTGAAATTATTTGTAGGAAGTTGGTAGTAGCCTGTAATCGAGACCGAACCAAGCTTAAAAGCGGCTTGAGATGTTTAGTCAGGTAAAGAGATAAAGGTTCAGTAATGTAACCTTTACCTGAAACAATTGGTCTCCCCGGTGGATGTATGGGATCCTTATGAATTTTTGGCAAAAAGTAAATATATTGATTTGCCGGGTCATGAACCATTAGTTGGTGCAAAGTGTCATCCATAATAATTGCCTTGTCCCTAGACTGAGTTAAGAAATCATCAATTGATTTTTTTAAAATGGTAAATGGGATTAATAGGCATCTCAAAATAATATCTAGCATCAGACAGTTGCCTCTTGGCTTCCTGACCATACTCATTCCAATTCAGTATAACAACAGCTCCACCCTTGTCAGCTGAAATGATAACAATATTTTTGTTATTTTGAAGTTCCAGAATAGCCTGTTTTTCCGCATGGTTTACATTATTTGATTTATATTGAATCTCCTCCTTCCTCTCACCACAACTCTCTGGTGTCCTACCTCAAATATGGAGTTATCTGATTCCCATATCCTAAAATCTTCCCCCAACACTTCCAATTTTCCTTTCAGCCTCCCAAAGGCCTCACTGCAGAGCAGGTAGATAATATTCACCAGTGATCCCCTATCAAGCTCACCTGGCTGTAAAACAGACATAATACTGAATCAGTTTTGACTGGCAGCTTCTTATGCCTGTGAACCCAAGTTGTTGTTATTGGCTTGAAGATTGATGTCCTCTAGAAATGCAAACACCTTCCCTTCCAGATTCTGTCTCAGACTTTCACAAACACTGTTCTTTGGCTAATAGTCCTATTATTCCCTTGCTTTTCCTGTTCCTTTCCTTGTATGATGGTGCCACAATTATTATTTTCCACTCTTCTGGCACTTCTGCCCAAACCAGTGATCTACTAAAGATCTTCCTCAAGGTTCCTGCTAAGACACCGTTCAGATTTCTGTAGATATTGAGAAGTGACACATATGATCGTTCTGGTTTAATCTTCCTAATAATAGTCAGTTCCCTCTGAACCTCCTAGCACTCCATCCTGGTGTTTGCCACTGTTCTCCGCATTCTATGACTTCCTTCCCGAAGGATACATAGCCCCTCTTGCCTTGATTTGTGAGTATTGACGCACAGTACTTCTTCTCTACATGTTCTTTTTCCCGGTCTTCCATGAACATGCTCCCACATTTGCTCCATTATAAACAGTTGTCTAAAGTATGCTGACAGGAAATATGTACCTTTGATGACTCTTGCTAACTAAACATTTTGGTCAGGTGTGAGGATGAGTTTATGCTTACTAAGTTCTTCTGGCCATTTGTGATACCATTTTTTTTAAATTAGAGCTAGCCATTTTCAGAGTATAGCTTAACAATAAATTATTAATTGTAATTTTGACAGTACTGGTTTTGTTCATAGCTTTAGGATAGTGCTGCCTTTACTGTTTCATCTATATATGGTTACAATGTTTACTGATCACAGGAGTATAACTAATAAGGAATGCAAATTTCTTGCTTGCTAGCTTGGACTGTACATTAGGTAGCCAAGGTAATGCATAGACAAGATAGCTTGCTATCAGACCCAGGCAGTAAATGCATACTTAGATAGGAGTTAATGGAATTTAAAGACTTCAGATTATTCAGTAGATCAATTTGTCTGTTGCTACAACTTGCATTCACTTTTTCTTATTTCTAAGCTTCCTTGATGACAGCTCTATTCATCCATGAACCAGGCAATGGCTTTTTTCCACTGTCTCTCAGGGGAAATCATTTTATATATTCACAGCTTTTATTATTGAAATACAGTTACTGTTTTCATTCCTTACTATCCTCCACTGTATATTACACCATGCTGTCTCATTCTTACAAACTCACTTGGAAATGTATCTTATTTTCTATGTAAGCATTTTAAAATGTAAAATGTGTACAACTTACTGTCTCCTCTTTCTTGAAATTAAAATCTAGTGTAATTGCCTATATTTGAATTAAAATATTAATTCTTTTTGTGCCTTTTTATAGAAACATATGCCAAAGTATATTATGCACATATTCCTTCATACTAAACCTAGCTGTTTATACATTTAAATACTAGGCTTTGCCCATGACCTTGATTTTCTTGCAATTAAACATGCTATATCCTTATTTTACTCTCCAGTACTAAAGTTACAATTGCCTTTCATGCCGCAAAGCAGATACTGAGAGAAAAACATCTTTTTTTATTCTACTGACAGCAACACCACTAAAAAAGTAAGTTTCACAGTTGATGGTGCATTATTAGTAAGCTGGATCATGCACAGTGGTGCATCGTTATTGAGCTGGATCATGCATACTCATCTTACCTATCCAAAATCTGGAACTCCCTGCCATCATCCATAACCCTGGAATCTTCCCTATCCAAATTTAAAAAGTCTACTTAAAATCATCTCAACAACAAATGGTTATGTCCATGTTCCACACCAGACTAACTTCAGTCTCACTCCAATCCTACTGTAACTCTTGCATTACACTTATAGCCTCTTGATAGCTCTGCATAGCCTTAGTACACGACAATCAAATGCACAATGTGATTCTTAGTACTCAATATACTTTATGCTTGTTTACAAATATATTGATCATTGTATATGTCTTTGCTATAGACTTGTGTGCTCAACTACATAGTCTTATTGTATTTACTGTAATATGTTGTGAATTTTGTTTGTATGTCTTGAACATATGTCTCTTTGGAGCTTTTCTCCCTGGGCCTCCACTGAAAATGGACATGCATCCAGTTGGACTATCCCGGGTTAACAAATGTAATAAATAAATAAATAAATAATTAAATGTTGGTGCATTGTTACTGAGCTGGATCATGCATGATGGTGCATTGTTAGTGAGTTGGATTATGCACAATGGTGCATTGTGAGCTAGATCATGCAAAGTATAGAGTACTGAGCAGCAGGTCAGTATGATGCTCATTGCATATACTCCGTACATAGAATGTAATAGGGCCACATATCTGTGTACTACAACAGACATTAACAGCATACTTCACAAAAACTCTTCAGGGAATAGTGTAAGACTAGTATTGTACACTCCTTTGATTACAAGATTAACCTGTAATTGTAATACACTATACACAAAAGCATCAAGTACTTGGATACAATAGCCAGAGATGGAAAAAGCATGTAAAGGCCCTTTTAAGGAGAAAGTCATAACTTCCATTATGTCCTGTAGAAGGGCGATGTCAGGGATTAAAGTTGACAGTACAACCACAACTGACGTAGACTAAATATTTCAAATATCACTGGATGGTGACCATAGCATGCTGCACTGTAATCTGAAGGACTGCAGTGTAGGTGGATGTAATTAGATGGGATAGCACTTACAGCTGAGGAGCACTGGTTATGAAAAAGTGGCAGTATGCCAGCCTCACCATCCATTAATGTATACCAGGTAGAACTGCTATCTCATTACTTTTCACACTGAAGCACCTGATGTCCGTGGTCAGCCAACATATGACTTTCAAATGATGCCTGTTACCATCCTTATTATACCATCATCATTCTTTCAAGTCAGCACTTAGCTTCACCAGCACTAGCATCCATTAAGATGGACATATTCCAGTGCACTATACAGGATAAAGAACATCAGTGTACTGCCTTAGCTTGCACCATATGTTTTGTTGAAGAGGATATAAAATGTTGACCCATGGGATCATGCTAAGAGCATTCGTGGGGATGTGATTCACTTACAACTAAAGGGTTTGCATCCCTCTGACTGGTTCTTTATGACTGGCACATGGCATATAAACTACTTCAGCTTCATTTAATGTGTATTTATTTTGTTGACCCAGCAGTAGATCCTATCAGGCACAAATCATATCTACTTCTTCAGTAGCCTATGCTTGCCATCATTTATAGCATATGAAATACTTTTATCTCTGTCTAGATATGATACTCCCTTCTTGAAGATTATGGTGATAATTTCTAACTGCCCATTTCTTCTATATGTTGCCAACACTACCATGTTTACACAACAGCAGCATGCAGTGGCCAGGCAGTAGTTATGCTCAAGGACTTCATACTTAGGTTTGGGTGCAGTGTTTCTGTGCATCAGTGTGTGTGTGTGTGTGTGTGTGTGTGTGTGTGTGTGTGTGTGTGTGTGTGTGTGTGTGTGTGTGTGTGTGTGTGTGTGTCTATGTGCATGACTGTGCATAACAGTTGACCTTGCCTGTTTGTGTACCTCCACTTCCTTCAGTTTTCCTTCAGTCTTGTGTCTCAGATACACACCTTATGAATCACCTTCTTTTTATTTTATTTTATTTTTTTTCGCAAAAATTCTTGCCTGCAGTGTAATGCAGTTGCAGGGTATGGACATTTGTGAATTGTGATTAGTTTTATATTCAGAGTTCACTTGACACATAGTGCAGACTACATATCTCTGTGGAATGCAATAAAATATGTATTAATCTCCTGTTTAATGTTGTACGTTTTGAATGCCATTCAAGTGTCCATCAGGATTTTTACAAAAACTAGCAGTGCATGCTGCAAAAATATTGTTTTAATCTCTATCCTACATGACTCTGATTTGTCCTATAAGGTTCAGTTAGATACAGCCTCTTGTGACCACACAATGGTGCCTCCAGCTGTTACTATTGCTGCATTTTGTCTTTGTAAATAACTCATTGGTTTCTCTCAAAATGTTTCCTAATCTTTTTGGCTTTCTGCTTCTTTTGCTATATTTGGGGTCTGTTGGGTACCTTTGTTTGTTTCATCTAGACTTCATCTGAGCTGAGTATCACCTCCACAGTTTGTGCTGGAATTTATTTATTAATTGCAGTTGCTTTAATCAGTTACGCATAACACTGAATCTGCAAATATGAATTCCTTTCATATTCTTAACAAATCTTCTTAACCTGACAGTCCTATACTTAAACTAACATACATAGCTGCTGTATACAGATCAGGCACAAACCATGAGTACCATCAGTAAAGATGATTTGACCTGCTTTCTCTTCAGTTATTTTATTGACATCACTCTTTGTATTTGCAGTGCATGCTAAATTTATAGAAGCTTGTCAAGACATCTGGGACCTTGTAGATTAGGTATTTGATCTGAGAGAAAATGATATTATCTTTTTGCATAATAGACCACCTTAGATTTAACAATTAATATTACACTAAATGCTGAGTTATTAACATATAGAAGAAAATCGCAGAAATAGAAAATGGCCATCAAAATGATGTTATTGTTGTCATCTGGACATCATAAAACTACAGTCACCCCCCCACCCCACGAAACCTATAATATGTGTTTGTAGCAAACATTTAGTCTGCATGATTTCATGTGTCACTGTGCTGCATGATTTTGCACTTTCATACCACTGAAAATGTGACACGGTATTTTTAAAGCAATCTTTTTTTTCTTGCTTGCATTAACACTGTCATTGCTCAAAAGGCAGAAAGATAGGAGCTTTTTATCCTGAATGGAAACTGACACACGACAAATAAATCAGTGAGTGTGCTCAGCAGGCACCTCTGCCCTTTTTTATCTTACTGACAGGCTTTTTGAGATGAAAACCAACATTATTTTCCCAGTGAGACCCAAGTGTCTTTGAAATCTCTCCTGCTGTCGCTCTCTGATAACCTGCACTCTCTCGATATCATTATAGATTATCAATACACTGTTTAGAGTTTCCTACTCACAGAAGATGGTTGCCGAGGTAACTAGACTAGGGTAGGTAATCTCTTCTGTCTCTTCTCATGTGCTAAAATTAGCAACCATGTTATTACAATACAACAGTCTCATTAGTGCAGAAGCTTCTGTGCAGCAGCCTGATTACTGTTTAACATGCACTGTTCCTTTTTCTCCTTAGCAACATAGATTTGGCAACATCTGACTGAATTTCTTAAAAAGTAGCATGCATTAAATGCAATGCACCTGCTGTCAGCTTGTGTATTTTCAGCACCAAGTGTGCTCACGTAACTCGAGCACTGCTGCTAACTGCATGGTGCGTGGTCTGTCTGCACCACAAATTTGTATGTGTTGCTTAAATGCAGTACTCTTTAAGTGTACATGCTATTGGAAACCAGATAAACAAAAGTTCTTTTCCTTGCACATCTGCCAGCATTTGAATTGAGATAACTAAAATATAGTGTTATTACTTAAACATTTGCTTAGGCTTGGCTTAATAATGAGGTTAAAAAAGAGACATAGATAAACATATGCCATAGCCTCCTGGGGGCCATATTTAACCCCTTCCTGTTTTTTTTTTTCTGTTACCTAGACAACTTAGAAGAACAAAGCATTATCTATATTAGCAAAATGTTTAAAGTGTAAACATGTAAAACAGAAGATAATACAATATGGACATACTTGTGAAATACTGAAGTATACAACAAAAAGGGAATTTATCTGCAGATTTTGCAATACATTCTTGAACTAAGTTTGTACTAACAAGGCAACTTAAACAGAAACATAAATCACCCAGAGAAGATTTATAAACGGTTATCTACTGAAGTTTTAATTGTTGTCATGGCACACTTTGAGAATAGAATGAATGTAAGCGGGTAGCATGATACAAAGAATATATTACTTGACAAGGTGGTAGGACAGCACTTGCCTGCTACAAAAAAACTGAAATTCCTGAGATGGAGCTGCTCATAAGTACAGAAACATTCAGTAAAAAAAAAAAATCATACTGCATATCACTAGATAAAGGTGTGCTAGGTATAAAAAGGCAAAGCCACATGACTTTCTGCAGATATAACAAATGCAGACTACTGACAAGTCATTGCAATGTGCATTTTTTTTGTGGGGATGCACACATAAATCTCTTTCGTTAATGCAAGAAATAACATGTATTTTATTACAAAACAATTTCGGAAAGCACATTTGTCTGTTACTTTCAAATCAAGATCTAGACTGGAGAAAGCAGGCTGATTTTTCAAATGTCATCAGAATGAATGTCTCACAGCATTAATTTGTTTGGATTACAATAGTCGTCAGAATAAATATTTCACTGCATTGTATTCTTTGGCATCTGTTGTAATATGCATTGTAAAAATAATACACACAAACACACTATTTTTGCAAGGCATATTACACAAGATCTGTACTTGTAGCACAACATCAGAGTGTGCACCCTGAACATGGATAGGCAGCTATACTGCAGTGGTTGTGTCATAGTCCTAATTTTACTAGGGAACCATCGAAGCCGGTAAAGCACATTTCAGTACTACATGATGCCGACGAACCTACCTGTTTTATACTGAGCAGGGATTTTTTTCCCTCTCTCATCAATTGTGGACTTCTGAATTCTTGCTAATATGGAAAATATATTCCAGAGACTTAAAACATAGATTTAATAATTTGGAAGCAAGTCAGATATGATAAACTTGGAAGTGAATACATGTTTGTCTAACAGAGGAGCAAATGTCATACTTATATCATCAAAATCTAAATGTGAAAGATAAATGTTGATAAAGGAATATGATGCATTATTTGCTGCTATCTTTGATTGCTTACATAACGCTTCCTTAAGCTTACCTCATTTCCCTTAATAGCTGCAGGATTAGCATTAAATTAGTCTCCTTCATGCAACCTCCAGGAGCCAGCAGAATTACATTTAATCCTATTCACTGGTTAATGGATATGTACTACACAATTGCTTCAGCTGACTATTAGAAGTCTAGCTACTGCAATTTCCACTACTTGCATCCCCTGTCTATAAGGAACAAACAAGACAGTCCAGGATTGAAATTACAGATCCGCAATCACTCATTAGGTTGGCTTTAAAGAGAGTTAGGGAGCTTTGTTTAACTTGGAATGGGAGCTTATTCCATTGCTAGGGTAAATTTTGGGAGAGGTATCTATCCTCTCAAGAAATTTTGTTTATTTTGCAATGCAGATTTAAGTCCTTAGAATGGAAACTGGTGATATTACTGAATTTTTAATTTAAAGCATAAAAATTGGCAGAAACACTACAACTTCTAACACTAAAAGTATTTATTTGTAAAAATGGACCAGATAAGCACTTTCGGGTCTTCTTCATAACATTGAAATTTCATAACACTGAATTTCATAACATTGAGACCAAAACATCTAAATCCCAAAACATTGAAAACCCAAAACTTTGAAAATTCAGAACACTGAAAGTGTGCTTCATAACACTGAAAACTACAATACATATGTAAATAAAATCCTCTCCACCTATAACAACACCTAAATAACAAACACAGTTTCTACTATGTTTCTACAGGGGGCAAGCCCCCCTGCACCCCCGTGTGGGGGGCTCTGCCCTCACTCCCCCCATAAATTAAATATACCAACTCCAAGATTGCACTACAGTGGAAAAAAGTTAATTTCCTAACCTCAGTGTATCACCATACACTGAAGTTATGAAATTAACTTTTTTCCACTGTAGTGCAATCTTGGAGTTTGTATATTTAATTTATGGTGGGGTGTGCAATGTAGTTTTAATGTTATGGAGCACACTTTCAATGTTCTGAGTTTTCAATGTTTTGGGTTTTCAGTGTTTTGAATTTTTGATGTTATGGTCTCAGTGTTATGAAATTCAACATTATGAAATTTCAGTGTTATGAAGTAGACCTAGTGCTCTCATGTTGTAAAACCAACGCTTCTTCAAATCATAAAAACACAAAGTCAACTCTGTTTAAAAACAGTTAGATGTTCATTCATCACTTCATTAAACCAATTTCCTCCCTTTCAATACAGGTTTTAAAGAGAGACAAGCATTAATACCAGGATGTTTATCAGCCTGTAGCCTCAAGATCCATTTAAGTTCTACTGTTTCAGTATAGTTAGTGAACTATACTAGTATGTTAGTAGAACTTAAATGGATCTTGAGGCAACAGGCTGATAAACATCCTGGTATTAATGCTTCTGTCTTGAAAGGGAGGAAATTGGTTTAATGAAGTGATGAATTAACATAGCTGATTGAACATCTAACTGTTTTTAAACTGAGTTGTGACTTTGTGTTTTTATGATCTGAAGAAGCACTGGTTTTACAATGTGAAAGTGCTTATCTAGTCTATTTTTACAAATAAATACTTTTACTGTGTGAAGCTCTGGTGTTCCTGCCAATTTTTATGCTTTGGATTTTCAGTGTTTATCTGGCAGTTACCTTTATCAGTGGCTGGGACTTGGTTCTTGTGTTTGAATTTTTAATTTGTTAAAACCCAGTCAGGATTGGGTCCTTTATGGCCTTGTAAGCAAAGCAAAGGTCACCTGCAGGAGTCTGTATGAGTATTGTAATATGGCTGTTAAATGCCTTGTGTAACAGTAGGAGTACATGTCTGAACTCTTGTTCAGAAATTGTTGTGGTTTCTGCAGCTGTGTAATATGATTGAACGGACTCATTAGGGAGAAATAGAGGGAGGCAAGACATCCTGGGACAGGCTGGGTAGAAGGATTCCTAGCAACCACTGATTTGTGGCCATGGAAGAGTTTGCTGTCCATGGCCATGCCTAGGTATCTAATGATAGTGTAACTCACAGAAATTAGTGTAGATGCACTTTTTTACAGGGTATGGGTGTTTTCCAATGAGCTGTTGACATCTCCCTAATTGCACTCATCAGCAAACCTAGTGAGTCAGAGGTCTGGTACAACAAAGTATATTCTGAAGAGTACAGGACCCAACACAGAACCGTAGTGGATGCACCGATAAAGAATACTTCATAGGAAAGCAAGCTGCTCACTTTGTATCCAAAACATTATGTAGAGGTTTATATTCATCTGGGCCAGTAATTATTTGATGAGTGTAGAAAAGTATTGAGCAGTGAAAGCCTTGGTCGGATCCAAGTAAGCAGTGAGGACAAGCTTGGCATCATTCAGTACTTTCATTACCCTCTCAAAGAAATTTACAGGTTAAGTAAACCTACCTTTCAAAAAAAAAAAACACAGATTAGTTTGGGTCAAGATCTTGTAAGCTACCATTATACTTATTTACATGATTGTGCATGCTACTATTTTACAACTTGTATGGGTAAGACGAATATGTAACTCGTTTCCTGGCTCAGCGTTAGGGCCACCCTTGCAAAGGGGTATTAAAATAGCTTTTATACATACTTCTGGTATGTACTTAGAGGACAGGCTAAGATTAAATAAGTTTGTGAAAGAGTCAGTGAGGCAAGGTTCCATGGTGTCAAGGAAACAAACTGATATTTTGCCTTAAGCCATATAACTAGTGTTCTTAGTTTTAGTGAGGGTTTGTAGGTGTTCTAATGAGGTAATCATGGGTGGGGTATGCTGACTTTATGGTGAAAGGGGGAAAACAAGGAATAAGGAGGGAAGAAATTTTATTTATTATTTATTTATTTTACATTTGTTGACCAGGATTGTCCGACTGAGCTGAAGAGCTCTTTTTCAGTGCAGGCCCAGGGAGAAAAGCTCCAACATATTATATAATGTTCATTATAAATTAGCATTAAACAGCAATGTTATAGGATTATTACAAAGCATTAAGTAGCAACACAATATTATACAGTGTCAGTAATCAGGAGTATAGCATAACTATTTCAAGATGTATAAAAATAAATATTTCATTAAGATGAGTATAGTTTTTGGGGTAAGTGGTTAAAAAAACAGTTTTATCATGATGTAGTTGCATGAAGGCAAGACAATTACAATAGAATGTTTCTCTGAGACAATTTGCTTAATAGATTTTAGAAGACAGTAGAAAGAGCAATCAAGGAAGATTAGAGAGAGCTAGTGAGAAGAGTGAGTTAAGGGAAGAAAGTAGATTAAGGTATGAGAAGTAGGGGATGTTAAGGAGGGAGAGTGCAGTCGCAGGATCAGTGACTTTTAAAGTGCTCTCTGGTGGCTGTCTTAAATTGTTTAGGATGTGTAAGGATTCTGATTTCTAGTGGGAGCCTATTCCAGGCAATAGTGGGGTGATAGCTGTACATGTTGCATCCAAATTTAGACTTGGGTTTGTAGATTTGTAATAGGTCTTGGTTAGAGCTTTAGAGAGGTCTGGAGGGAGAATAATGGGAGATGAGAGGGGATAGTGCTGGGCAGTAGGAAGGTTGGTATAGGATAGAATGGATGATCTGCAGCTGAGTGAGAAGAAGCTGGTTGGGTAATTCAAGCCTGTTTAGGTGTTTTAGAGAGAGATAGTGATGGGATTTGTAGGTTTGTTGGGCAGCAAATCTAGCTACCTTGTTGTAGGAAGATTTGAGTTTGGTCAGGAGTGCTGAGTTAAGATTTGTGAGAATTTGAGAATTGTACATTAGACTGGGTAAAAGGTAGGTAAGAGAGAGAGAGAGAGTAATCTTGGCTTCAGAGGTAAGGAATTTCTTGTTATGGTAAAGGAGCCCTAGTTTTGAATATGTCTTTTTGATACAGTTATTAACATGCAAGTAAAATTTAAGCTGATCGTAAATGGTTACATCTAAGAGCTTACTACTGGATTCTGCCTGAATGGGAGTATTAAGGGACTGTATAGTGAATGAAGGTTTAATATTTATGAACTTTTTAGGTAGGAAGATTAACAGCTTTGTTTTTTTAGGGTTAAGAATGAGCTGGTTGTTAGAGAGTCATGTTTCAACTAAGTTAAAAGATGCCTGAGTAGCTGAGAAGAGCTTAGAGGGAGAGTTGGCTGTGGTGATGACTGTAGAGTCATCTGTGTATTGCACTAAAGATTACATATGACAGGAGGTATAGAGCTGATTAGTAAAGATATTAAAAAGTAAAGGCCCTAGTATAGACCCTTGTCAGATAATATATTTGTGATTATTTTGGGGGACAGAGTGTTGTTTATGAAGTTCCTGATATACTCAAAGAATGCTTTGTAGTTGGCTTTGGATACTATAGCATGTTTAAGAATGTTTTGTGATTGGCTTTGGATACTATAGCATGTTTAAGAATGCTTTGTGATTGGCTTTGGATATTATAGCATGTTTAAGAATGCTTTGTGGTTGGCTTTGGATACTATAGCATGTTTAACAATGCTTTGTGATTGGCTTTGGATACTACAGCATGTTTAACAATGCTTTGTGATTGGCTTTGGATACTATAGCATGTTTAAGAATGCTTTGTGATTGACTTTGGATACTATAGTAAGTTTAAGAATGCTTTGTGGTTGGCTTTGGATACTACAAGTGTTTATGAATGCGTTGTGGTTGAATTTGAATGCTATAGCAGTGTTTAAGGATGCTTTGTGGTCGGCTTTGGATACTATAACATGTTTAATAGGTATTTTGCCTTGAGGGTTTTAATCACTCACCTTAGTTATCATTTTGAAGTCACTTTAAATGTAGTGGGTTTAAGTTTTACCTCTCATCATAGAGGTTAGTAATATTGGGGCATCACCATATGGCATTATATTTAGAGGATTTGGATAAAAGCTCAATGCAGTAATTTATGCAGAAGTAGAAATCAGTAGCATAAAAGTAGACATTTTAGCTATGGGGTCCTCTTAGGGTGGGGAGTACTTAAAACTCCTTAGTTCAAGAGACAGTATTATCAGGTTAGCTTAGAAGTTCCTGAATACAATAGGATTTGACCATGTCTGGGTCTGGGGGTTTATGGAAAGTAATTCAGCTTGTTGCTGTGATCTCACTAGTGATGGATTAACAGTAGGTGTGGAACATATTGTATAAAACAAATTAAGTAAATATGACCCTTTAGTAGGAAAAGGTAATATGTTATTGAGTGTGTTGATGAAGTCCAGAAAATGGTGTGCATATCTGCAGTCTGTACTATGATTTCTTCTTTTTTCCATTCATTTACTGCTTCTTCCTTTCTGTTTGGACAATACCCCTGTCCATCTCTGGGTGTACCTGCTATTCCTTTCTCCCTCGTGAGCTGGAGCTAGCATGGAACTTAAGGCTTACCTGGGGAGTTTTGTCAGCAATTACTTCTGCTTCTGCTGCTGTGGTGGTTTATGTTATAACCCATCCCTGTTTCTCCACCATCCCTTGTGTTTGTCAACATACATCCAAGAACTACTCTCCTTTCCGAACCATGCCTCTTATCAGGGAGCATCTTTGACAAATGTCCTCCTCTGGGGCACCTATGAAGCTGGACCTGCGAACAGAGCCCAAGTTGACTGGGCCATAGTTAGGGTTTTATCCCTCTACACCATGCGCACACAGTTTGTGATATATATCGATAATTTAAATCACACAAAAGACTGTATTAAGTTCAATACTTCATGAGCAATACAGGGCATGGAAGGACTTCTGCAGTTAGCAATGATGTCATAGAGCAAGTTACTTACAGATCCCAGGATATGTGGGCGTTCTATGTCACTACTTCTTTAATTATTCATGAGGTGATGGAGATATAAACGAATATTGAGATGGTCCCAGCAGAGGCATAGCTACTCTTAGCAGAGGATCTAAAAGAATGGTAGGCATTAAAACAAGGTAGAGAGGGAATGTTGTCACTCTACCTGAATCACATTTCTGTGCCTATACAAATATTGGGGCATGAAGGCTTCTAGGACAGATGACTCTTTTAGCAGTGGTATTGGTTTGAATGGAATTTGTTAGGTGGGCAGGTGTAGGAGACTGACTTTGGCTAAACAAAAAGGCACTGTGATGGGTACAGAATGCCTTGAGCCATATGCATAACTCCTAATAGACAGGTACAATCCATCCCTAGTGAAGAAGGGAAAAGTGTAGTCCATCTCGGTCCAAGCTGATAGCCATATTAAGACACTGAAAACCCCTTATTTTTATCAGAAAAATATCCACCCATGTAAATATTTATTTAAATAGGGGCAAACTGAAGTCAAACCTCACATGACTCCTATGCATCCAAGTCACTTTTTCATCAAATGTGTCATGAAGACAGGAAGGTTAGAAAGTTTCTAGTTGAAACTTCTTGCATTGATCATTGCAAAAGTGATATGGGCCTGATTGAGATTTGTTAAAATGGAAGGTCTTGAGATACTGACTTTGCATAAAAAATGGCACTGAGGGGTGGGGGGATAGAATATGTCTTTGCAAACATGTGGAAGCACTGTCATGAGTGGTGCAGGCTTTCCCTGGTCTCAAACATTTGTACACAAGCTAACACACATTGCCCCCCTCCAAAATTAAACCAATTACTGGGTCAGTTGTTGAAATCAATTATGAAATGTTTGTTTTGTGGCACCATCTGTGGTGCTGGTAAGATGCTAATCAAGACTTACCAGTCTTGGTCACATACACTGAGAGCTCAGCAGTGTCCCTCTGCATCTCTCCCATGGTGGAGCACCTGAAGCATTCTTTCCTGTGTAGGTAATGGCCAAGTCATATGTGGACATTGCTGTGTGTAGCAGCATGTTCTGGTAACCTTAAACGTTTAGACATGTAGAGCTGGTAACTTTTGCTTCAGGAAAAACAATGGATGCTGTTGCAGGGATTATGCATAAGATGTAACTATATTTCTGAGGTCGGGATTTAGTAGTGCATTGCATAAAAAGCTTTGGAAGGGATTTTTTTCAGTACCTCACAGTACATGGATTTAGAGTTTTTGTTTGCTTGTTTGCTGCGGGAGTATGCTGCTTGGTAAAAAGCATTGTGAGTGATATGATACCTCTAATTTGACTAGGCATTTGTACCTCTCACAAATGAATTCTGTAACAGGTACCAATGAGGGATTGTCAATGGTTAGTATGAGGCAGTTGTTACATTATCTCTGGATAACTAGTTGTAGCAGGTAAGCAATAAAGGAAACAAGGTCATACTGTGGTCCCATGGCAGACATCCGGTATGCAGACAAATAGAGTAGAATGTATTGAAATAGTAATACAGGTGAGAAAGTGCAATATATGAATACAAATCCTCACAGGTAAGCAGTAATCACCATGGCAATGCAGGTATTTAGACAATAAGCAAGAAAAGAATACAATATTTGGCCAAAAGACAGAATCAGTATACAACCAGCAACCATAGTAACCTAATGCAGTACATTACAAATGCCCAAAACTAGTTAGCTATTAGTCATAGCAAATAACCAGAATTAGTCTGTTATCAGCTTAGAAAGGAAAAAATTAAAAATCACGCCCGCAGAGAGGCACTGTCTGTAAATGATCAAAACTAGTTTGATATCAGTTTGACAAGGTAAAATCAGCCCCGTGAGCAGGCACACAATGAAATATTATCGGTACAGAACAGCAACGATACAAGCAGAGATGCAGGGTAATTGAAATATAATTAGTAAGCTAAAAATATAAACAGATACATAGACTGATAATAAAATCAGCCCAAATGACATGGTTAAAACTGTTCTGGTATCAGGATGAAAAGATAAAAATTAGCCCCACAGACAGGCACTCTATGAAAGTGGAACAATAGTCCTAATTACAAGAATTCAACCATCTGAAGTACAATTAGCAGCTATATAGCATAGGTTTCAACAAAACAAACAAATGGAGTGCATACAGTTATGTTACAATCAACAGAATTCCAATACTAAATTCAATTATGACAGTGAAGGAAGTACAGTCAATAAGTCAGCAAGTTGACAGACAATTTTAACACTGTAATAAGACAACATTACTAATGTCTATGAAAGTGGCAATGATCGAATAAACAATAAGCAGATAACATAAATTTACACTGTAGGTAGTTAAGGCAACAGCACACATTTGTATGGAACAAACTTTTGAGTGCAACCATTGAAATAAGCAACATATGGGAAAAATTCACACTATGAATGCAAGCTTAAATGAGTACATTAACTCCAGTAGACAACAGATTTCAAAAGAATAAATGCTGTGCCAACAAATGCAGATGTATTATATAAGTACTGTGATTTAGAAGTTATTTTAATGTATTTATTTACTTACCATTCATAACCATCAGCCAATGGGCCCTACATGCTTAGTGTAAAGAGTAAATTAAGTCTAACCTATTGGGATAAAGGTGAAGGGATTAGACCTGGTTACTACAACAGCATACGGTGTACCACAAACGCTAACTGCCCTTCTTTCTAATGGCTACCTTTTATGTGATGGTTAAGAGTTTTGAGGGATTATACCCACTATAATGTTACAGAAAGGTGTCTAACATGGACACGAAGGTCTAAAAGATGCCCATGTAATATTTGGACTACACAGTTGTAATTTACTATTCAACACTAAGTATGCTGTTGTAAGCTGTTCGCAATGCTGTATCTAGAAAACGGTTTAAGGCTAACGCTTATGGTGTTTGTGACACAGTATCACTGTATGCAATTATTTTTCATTGCTTTTCATTGTTCATTGTTTTTTTAAATTGCAATCCAGTTTAGGATTTAACCATAGCCTTATGGGTTTTTGTTACATTAATGTAACCAGTGAAGTTATTTATTGAAACTTCATATATGACATTATGCTAGTATTTCTACACAAATCTAGCTGCCTGAAGCCACCTACATAGATACCTTTGTACTGACTGCTCCATTTTTCTTTTTAGTAAGCCCTGCAACCAAAAGGACACTTGTTATGCCTGCCTAACCTCTCCCTCAATGGGATGAACTACATAATTAAGTGGTCAGGCTCCCTACAGCTTCTGTGGGTGACCAGAACCGCTGAATCTCTGCAGTTGCACCAAAAACGATGTATGTCCGGCTCTCTAATAATAATACTATACTGTTCAAAGTTTAAATATTTATTTCACTCTAAGAGACTTCACTGCAGAGTGGCCTCCATATACCTCACTCTCTCTTGTTAGGTCCATCTTTTTCCTACCCAACCACTGTGCTTCCCTTAGGCTGTTTACTTATCTAGCTCTCTTGTTAGGTCCATCTATACCTACCCAACCACTTGTGCTTCCTGATACAGTATTTCTATCTAGCTGCCTCTCCTGCAACTGGCTTTAGCCCATTACCTGTACTGCTCCCCCCTCCTGACCCATACTGCAAACATCTCCTCCCTCCCCTCCTATTACTACATATTCCTTCAGCAATACATTCTCACATATTTTTTGTATAAAGTAGGACTTTAGCTCAAATAGACTATACACTTAAAAGTGCATGTGAGGCTTTAAAGTCTTTCTCACCTGCAGTGCTGCTTTAACTTTTTGGAGATTGTTTTCTTTGCTGCTTTTGTCTGCTGCTTGGCTGTTTTTAAGCCCAGGCTCTGCCCTGCTCCGTTCTCCCTCCGCTTCCTCCAGACTCACTTTGCTCCCCTACCCCCATTCCCACCCACCCACCCCAACCTCATTACATTTATCTTTATTCAGAGCCCCACCCTCTCTCACCATCATACAGTCATCACCTCCAGCACAATCAAACCGCAAGTTCCACCCTATCAACCACACCCACATAACTACTCAATCATCATGGCCACTTCCGTCCACACTTATCATCACTTATTTACTATTATTGCCTGTATACTCCACATCCTCACACTACTCCTACTAATACAAACCACATCCATACATGCAACCATATACCCCCAACCAACCAGTAGCAGCACACAAACACTTCCCATACAACTTAACAAACAGTTATTCAGACATCTCCCCCTCTCTACTAGCAAGTAATATCATTACTTCAGACAGATTAAAACTACTACCGCCTACCTCCAAATTTAAACTTTGTCTAGTATTACATTGTACGTCCACCCCAGATAAACAACAAACTCACAGCATACTCTATCAACTCCACACATTAAAACAATGTGGAGATATACACCTAAATCCAGGCCCTATCAATATTTATCCATCCACTGACAACCAAGCTGACCAAATGTTTCCCCACACCCATTTATCTACCACTAGGCTAGCTAATCCAATATCTCAACACACACTTCACCTAATTAATATAAACGTTCGCAGCATTTGCAATAAAACTACTGAGTTCCATGCCTGGCTAGCTGCCCACATCCCAAACATTATTGCAGTAACAGAAACATGGCTGAAGCCACACATTGCTGACACTGAAGTTGTCCCTCCAGGATATAACATAATTCGTTCAGACAGACTTCATAAAAAGGGAGGTGGTGTAGCATTAATTTATCAAAACTCACTACAAATAACCTATACAAAATCCATCCCATCTTTTAGTAGCGTAGAGCTACTACTCACATCCTTTCACATAAATACGAACAAACAAATATGCATAGCAGTTATTTATATTCCCCAGGACACAATATCCCCATACTTGAAAATGGATTATCTTGGCTAAATCAGAATATACTGCATGAAACTATAATACTAGGAGACACCAATATTAATTGGCTAAACTTAGACTCCCCCTCTCCAGTAAACAGCATAAACATTCACAGTTTTACCCAACTCATCACTACCCCCACTCATGGTCTAACAACAGACTCTGAATCAACCCTTGACTGGATACTTGCAACACATCCCCAAAACTACTCCAACTCAGGAACCCTACCAAACACATTAAGTGACCACCTTCCAGCATATACCTATAGAACTCACCCTCATGCAATCAAAATGCACTCGTATAAAACCTCCAGGAACCTTGCCCACTTTAACCAGGATAACTCTATAAATACTTTAAACTCCCAAAACTGGAACCCACTAAAAACACTCCCCTTGGATGAAGCCATTGACTATTTTAACAAACTCTTTTTAAATACTCTAAATAGCCTAACTCCTATGCGTACCAAATGAACCAAAACTAACTATGCCCCCTGGTTAACAAGCCTAACCAAACAGACTATGTCTCTTAGAAACAAAGCTTGGAAAACTTGGCTGAGAGACAGAACAGAACAAAATGAACTCCACTACAAACAACTCTGAAACAAGTCAAAAAAGCTAGTAATATGAGATAAAAAAGACTATTTTTCTGATAAACTGTCTACCTCATATAACAATCCCAAACATTTTTGGAAGTCGGTCTCCTCTCTATTTAATCCAGGCACCATCCAAAACCCATCCCCTGCACCAGAAAAAAGCCCACAAGAAATCTCCCAAGTCTTTAATACCCACTTCATCTCTACCATCCAAAAGCTACTGAAAGACTACCCATCCACCTCAAACATACACATCCCCACCACAAAATCAGACAACTTCTTCACTATTCAACCTATACCCACCTCTGTGATTCTGAAATTCCTAAAACAACTCAAACCTTGCTCTCTCTCTTTGCAAATAACCTTCCCCCAGAATATCTGCAAATTGCAGCTAGCTCAATAGCATTTCCAGTTACCATTCTTATAAATCACTCTCTCGCTGAATCTTATGTTCCTCTCTTATGGAAAAGATCCATCATTACCCCACTACAAAAAGGGGGAAACTCCTATGATCTTTCCAACTACCGCCCTATCTCTATACTCTCTCCTCTATCTAATATCTTGGAAAAATTTGTTCACTCACAACTACTTAAACAACTCTCAAATAATGCTCTTCTATTCCCTACCCAACATGGTTTAGAGCCAGGCCATAGAACCATTACTGCCCTATTATCTTTCACAGAATCTGTCAACAAAGCCTTGGATGCAGGCCATCCTACCTCAGTAATCCTGTTAGACCTATCTAAGGCCTCTGACACAGTGTCGCATGCTAAGCTAGTAAACCAACTATCAACACTGGGTTGCTCCCCAAATTCCCTCAGATGGTTTACCTCCTACCTACACAACAGGGAACAATCTGTAAAATGGTTAAATGCACAATCTCAGTACCAGCCTAACAATATTGGAGTACCACAGAGATCCATTTTAGGACCAATACTGTTCAATGTCTTCATCAATGACCTGCATAAAGCCACCCTAATCCAGAATATCATCCAATACGCCAATGATTCAACACTTATATCCACCTCAAAATCTTTCTCAGACCTCCTCACACTTACACAACAGGCTTTTACCTCTATCGAATCATGGCTTATTACTGCACAATTGATGCTAAACCCCCAAAAAATGAAACTTTTACTTTTCTCAACAAAACCACCCAACACTGACTTTAAAATCCTGGCTAAAGATGGCACAGGAATTGAACTAGAGAAAACAGCCAAATTGCTAGGTATAACAATAGATGATAAACTCACATACAAACAACACATCCTAACCGCAATCAAGAAAACCCATTTCAAGCTAGGTAAACTATACCGCCACAAACTCTACCTGGATAAATATATCAAAGTAAAACTAGCCAATACCCTACTCATCCCCTCCCTTTTATATGGTAGTGCCATTGTCACTAACCTGCACCTAACAAAATAGCCAAATTCACCTCCGGAAAATCTTACAGCTCTCATCACTGCCAGGCCATCACTGAACTAAGATGGCTAGACTTTTCCCACCCTCTACAATACACCCAACTAGCCTTA
Source organism: Protopterus annectens (assembly GCF_019279795.1). Taxonomy (NCBI): domain Eukaryota; kingdom Metazoa; phylum Chordata; order Ceratodontiformes; family Protopteridae; genus Protopterus; species Protopterus annectens. The sequence goes on along the minus strand of NC_056735.1, from coordinate 1,771,151,249 downwards.
GCCCGCAAACTAACTTCTAAACCAAATGACTGCCCTGCCCTTAACTCAATCCTACAAACATACACCCCCACTAGAACACTAAGATCCTCCTGTAAACTGATGCTCACAGTAACCAAAGCAACAAAAGAGCAGGACAATGCCTGTTCTCCCATACCATAGCTAAGCTATGGAATAACCTTCCATCTGAAATAACCCAGATTGATCACCAAAAAACTTTTATGGCAGCCCTAAAAAACACATTATCTAGACAATCCATCCTGCACCTGCCTCAAAAGCAAACCTCCCTAAACAATATACTTCACCAAATACTACAATGACAAAATCTTAGCAAAAACCCAGTCTTCACTTTTATTAGTGTATTCTTACTATATAGGAGACTGGAATCTCACCAAAGATTGAACTGATGTAACACTACTATTCAATTGTAAACTTCTTGTTTTATTGTTTCTCCTGTCATATCTTCAATGTTGTGTATATATTCTATGTTTTTTTCTTCCTGTTATATCAGTAACATTGTCACATTGTGTTTAATTATTGTGTTCCTTTGTATTTTGCTTGTGGAGCTTTTCTCCCTGTGCCTCCACTGAAAATGGATCTCTGACCCAGTGGACCTTCCCGGTCAACAAATGTTAATAAATAAAATAAATATTTTATAATTTTTGGTCTGATTAATTGATCGTATACTGTCACATCATATGCAAGTGAAAACAAAGGCAGTGAAGGCAAGACAGACAGGAAGCAATTTGTTAAAATACAGCTTCAACCGTATGTGTGATCCTGTCAATATTTTAGTATTCATCAATACCTTCAACTGTCCAGATTTTCTCAGAATGTCTAGATTTTTGTCTTGTATTTTTGGTCTGTTCCTCATAAAATGTGTTTTTTCTGGAAAATCAGTGAGAATTGAATTCAGTAAATAATAACAGACATTTGAGTTTCAGACTTCATATCCTTCAGAAAAATGCACGGTAACATAAAACTATTCTGGCAACTTTCTAATTTTATAAGAGAAATATTTTAAAAAATTCTCTCTGTTTTAGGCCTTTCTTCCCCCATTATTTTTGGCTTTGTCCATATTTGTTGTGCTAAGAGGTTGAAAAGTATGTGCCCATATTTTTTAAGCTCACATTTTCAAGACAGATAACTTCTATTAGAATTTTCACTTGATCTGCAAAGCACATTGGAATTGTTACTCTAACTTGAATATCCCAACATTGTGGACATTTTCTGGTGGGATTACTCACTGGAATCAGAAATTTTAATCAGAAATGTTTTGATGTAACAGCAAGTTAAATATGTATTCCCTTAGTGAATGGTATTAATCAACGTGTACCCCATTTTACAACACTGCACATTCTTATTTACTTATTGTTTTATCCTGTTGCCTTTATGAAATTTGAAGTCTGTTTTACAACTGCAAGACATTACCACAAAAGGGGAAAACAAAAGAATGTTCACACTGACTGATAATCTGCATCATTCTGTTTTTATTCATGACAAAGACCTCCATGAGGTCTATGGTCTATTTGAAGCATAAATCTCAAATCTCCAGAATTTTTCAGAATGCCCAGATTTATGAGTCATATTTTTTTTATGTTCTTCATAACATTTGTGGTTTTCTGGCAAATTATTGATAATGTGAAAACAGAGGGAATCCTGCACGTAAGGCAACTACACTGCTCAAAACCGAAGTACAAACAACCAAATGAAGAGCCAGCAGACTGTGACGAGCTGTAATAATTATTTAATGTAAAAAGCACATAACAAACAGACTGGTTTCGGCTTGACAAAATTTAACAGCCTTCCTCGGTCTTAATTTTCAACCATAAAACTCTGTGCTTAAATACCTGATGACTATACCAATAAGCCATGTCATTGGTTAATTAATTTTAAATATTCATTTAGTCCAGGTGAGAATAAAGCACCTAATTTTATGATCCACTTTTTTTCTTTAGAGTCCAAAAGACCATGCCAACCTCCTTTGTTTGTCTTATTTCCTAATATTTTGTCTATAATGGTAAATCGGAAAATAGCATTTGGATGATTAATGGTATGTTTATCTAGGGCACTTGTAGGTTTCATGTTCCTAATACCACTTAGGTGTTCTGAAATACTTATGCGCAGGGGTCTGGATGTCTGTCCTACATAAAAGGCATAGCATGTACAGGTTGCTAAATATATGAGCCAATCTGACCCACAATTTGCAAAAAAAGTTATATCATACACTTGTCTGGTGTTGGTACTTGCAAATTCCTTCATTTTGCTAATGGACTTACAGTGTGTGCAATGCCCACATGGCACACATCCTGTCAATAAATCCCCAATTATGGTCCTCTGGGCCCTATCCCTGTTTGGCTGATGTCTTTGTTTATAATGGCTCAACTAGTTATTCATATTCCTACCCCTTTTGAAGGAGAACTGACATCTCTCTTTTAGAATAGATGCTAAGAAGTCGTCTACCCTCAAAATATTCCAATATCTCTGAACTATATCCAATAAGATGTCTGTATTGCTGCCATAAGTAGTCAAGAGCCAAAGACTGGGATTTTTATTAGTTGATTTAACTTTTTACTTAAGCGTATCCTATATATCCATTTTTGATGCCCAGTTGCTTGCACTTAAGACATTGCCCATAGGATATCCTCTGTTGCGGAATCTGATGGTGAGGTCATCCCTATAGTGTATGAAGTCTTCCGGCTGGGAGCATATCTTCTTCATTCGTAAATATTGGGACCTGGGGATATTCTTGCATATGTGTGGAGGATGAAAGCTGGAGGCATGGAGAAGGGAGTTGTACTGAGGGTACTTCCTATATACTTGGGTAGTTAAGGTATGGTCAGCATAGAAAATAAGACAAACAAAGGAGGTTGGCATGGTCTTTTGGACTCTAAAGAAAAAAAGTGGATCATAAAATTAGTTGCTTTATTCTTGCCTGGACTAAATTAATATTTATAATTAATTAAACAATGACATAGCCATCAGGTATTTAAGTACAGGGTTTTATGGTTGAAAATTAACACTGAGGAAGGCTGTTAAATTTTGTCAAGCCGAAACCGGTCTGTTTGTTATGTACTTTTTACATTAAATAATTATTCCAGCTCGTCACAGTCTGCTGGCTCTTCATTTGGTTGTTTAAATTATTGATAATGACAGAAATTTGAGTTTCAAACTTTTAATCCTAAAATGCAAGCTAATGAGAAAATTGTAACTACTTTGTAAGTTTATAAGAGCTATATTTAAAATCTGTCCCTAATTTTGTGTCCTTGTAACCCACCCACATTATTTTTTTTTGTTTGGCTTTTTCCAAATTCTTTTGCTAAGAAGTTGAAAGGTTATGGTCTAAAGTGTGTGGCAGAGAGTTAACTGTAAAGTTAGCTTTTCAGTTGTAATGATAAAGGGTTTAAGTCATTTTTGTTTGACCTGTCAATGGATTTATCAGCACTTATTATCCAAAGTGGTTGATGTGTTAATATTCTGCCACAAAGAAGCACAGTTTTTAACCAAGTATTATTTAAAGGTCTGAACATCAGTAAAATACATGAAGCATATGAAGTACAATATAAAAAGAATTTCAAACTCGACTAATGCTAAATATTAAATATAACAGAGATGATAAATAGGAATGTCAGTGATTTAGCATCAGGGATAATACATTTTATTCCAATGAAAAAAGACAGTTTGGTATTACCTTGATGGTAACTTTCATTAACCGCAAGGACAGAAGCTAAAAAAGCAAAAAGATGTAAGGATGGATTAAAATATATAATGCATAATGTAAAGAAGAAGAGGTACTATACCACAGCTGCTGACCAAAACATCAATAATATATTTTGAACAGTAGTTTGATGAAAATTGTCTAACATCTGATTTGTGTGTGTTTGGGGGGGGGGTGCAACTTACCACTACGGTCCATTGATCATTAGCCTCCATTTGTTCAATGAATCTATTATTTCCCTGTAATAAGGTGAAAGTTGACCAGGAGGAGCAATTGTCTAGACAGCCATCAAGGAATTGTTTGCATTTTCCTATTTTGTCCCTGGTTTTATCTGGCATGCATTACACTATTTGCTGTTGAGAAGAGTGAGTGCAGTGGGCCATCTGAGGATGATGTCCCTTCCATCCCCCAAGGAGTTTTCACTTCATGTGGCTATAGCCAGAGGTAGAGCATGGTCAAATGGGGCTTTAGGAAGGTAATGGGCTAGTCTCCCCAAGCCATACCAATGCCACATTACTTTTCAGGCTATCACCAATTACCATAAAACATTGTTCAAACTTATCAGTGTGCATAATGTTTTCTTCTTTATTTTTACAATGATCACAGAGGTTTGGATTTAATTTAATACTGTTATTTCACATTTTATATCAAAAGCATTGCAGATATTTACTAAACAAAACCAACAATTCTCACACTGAAAACAGACTTAGGATGGATTTACAGGAAGTGTGAGCATTTATGGGTGACCAATTTAAATACTTTACACACTGTCTACTTTTTGTGTAAAACAAAGTTGAAACTGCCCACAATTTCAGAGAATGTCCCTGATTTTTGGTCTGCTCCTCATACAATGTGTGGTATTCTAAATCCCTGAAGATTGCAGTCACTAAATAATTACAGCCATTTGAGTTTCAGAAGTCATACAATTCAAAAAATGCATGCTAATGTACAACCTGCAATTACACCAAACTTCTAAGTATGTAAGGTCAGTGTCTGAAATTTGTCTGGGTCTGTGAGTCTTTTCATTCATTAGATTTTTTCTTTGTCCCAGACTGTCATACAACAGTGTTGGGAGGCATTATTTTTATCATAATCAGATGAGGTGTACACAGTAAAAAGCTATAACTGCTGCATACGGTGGGGTCTGTCTATGGATGAAAGAAATTTGCCTTTTTTGCATGCTTAAACAGCTTACACTTGCAGGATTAGTATAGAGTTGTGTGAAATAGGTTTAGAATTTGTTTCTGCACTAAGTCTATGAAACAGATTTGAAATACATTGCTTTGTCTGTAAGTTTTCCCAACACTGTATAACCACCACCCTATCAAATGTATTCCCTTACTTTCCATACTCTGTACTCCCTACAACACCCTGTGTTAATACTTCCATCAAATAGCTCAAATGTATAATTAACTTCTGTAAAATGTATTTTTTTTGTGTTCACTTTTTCTAAAAACTTATTTCTTCATAATTCCCCACAGTTAACCACACACACACACACACACACACACACACACACACACACATATATATATATATATATATATATATATATATATATAATTTCATACGTTCTATGGGTTTAACAATTCATCCATGTTGTATAGTTTCTTCTCACACTACCCTGTATTGAGAACATGGAATGTAAATGTATACCGTTTTATATTAAACTATACAATTTCTTATTTTGTCTCAACACCTGTTTTACATACTTTAATACACATTATTTGTACATTATGTATCTCTACTACTTCTAGTACTTTTTTAAAAATTTACTCAATATTGGACCTTTCTCCCCAGCACTGCACTGAAAAAAAAATACTATGCTTAGTCCAATTGGACTATCCCAGTCAATAAACTGTAATAAATAATAATAAAAAAAAATATTACTGTCAGATACTTGAGGTGTACACAGTTAGCAATAGAGCTATAACTGCTGGATATTGGGAGCTTGTCTGTAGATGTGCATGACTGCCCTTGCTGATATGATTGATTTGTTTTTATTATTTTATTTATTTAACATTTGTTTACCGGGAAAGTCAGACTTGGAACAAAGCCAATTTTCAGCAGAGGCCTAGGGAGAAATGGTCCAGATACATGTCTTTGTAATGTGAGTGGAAACCAGAGTACCCAGAGGAAACCCACACGAATGCAGGGAGGACAAACAAACTCCACACAGGAGGCACTCCAGCCGAGAATCGAACCAGAGAACCTCTTGCTGTGAGGCGACAATGCTACCCTTGCACCACTGTGCCATCAATTTAAATAGTCATTTGTTTGCATTTTTCAGGAGTAGTGTACACTTGTATAAAGTAAGCTGTAATTCTGTAATGTTTCCATTTTTAATCAAACAGGACATCTGATGTGTACATAGTCGTGTACCTGTAACAGATGTGTATAGATATTGGTAGATTATAATGATAACAACAAAATGTGGGCTGTCAGCTGGTGGCTATTAAATAGAAGTACTTTGTTGTGGCTAGCTAGCAACTGAGTGTTTGTGTGAAACAGAGCTAAAATACATTACAGCACAGTCCTATTTTATTAGTCATTTTTTTACTACAGAAGGATGTCTGAGATGTGTTTACAGACTACAAACTAGCTATAATTAGTGGCCGAAGCACTGGGGCAGCTGCAGTGGTGCAGCGGTTAGCATTGCCACCTCACAGCAAGAGGTTCTCTGGTTCGATCTTTGGCTGGAGTGCCTTCTGTGCTGAGTCTGCATGTCCTCCCTGTGGTCATGTGGGTTTCCTCTGGGTGCTCCGGTTTCCTCTCAGATCCCAAAGACATGTTGTAGGTGGATTGAACCCTCTAAATTGACCCTAGGTGTGAGTGTGTGTGTCTTCTGTGAAAGGTTGGGTGCTGGGCTGGCAACTCGACACCATAAAACTCCACTGTCAATCATGAGCGGACAGGTGATCCACTGTGTTGACTCCTAACTGGAAAAAGCCAAAAGAAGAAGGAGAAGAAGTGGCCTATGCACTGGAGAGGCCTTTGGAGGAAACATGATTGACTGCTGTCATTTGCTCAATTATTCTGGATCAAGCTATGCAAGACAAATGTGATATGTGTGAAGCATGCTATAATGAGCCACTTTACCACAGTGGCTACTATTTAAGTTAAATAAAGTGGAAATACATTATGTGACCATTATTTTTATCAGCATTAGATGTTTGTGGCGTATATACTCAGCAAAATGGTTACAACTCCTGGGAGGGGATGAGAGGCTAGCAGTGGATAAAACTAGCTTACCCTCTAGTTGTTTCCTAAGTTTAAATAATCTGGTTTTACAGGAAGTGTGTACATTTATGAGAAATCAGTTTGAATACTTTATACTGTAGCTATTTTTGTGTGAAAGAAAGTTAAAACTGTCACTGATTTCACAGAATTTCCACGATTGTGTCACATATGTTTTGTCTGTTCTCATAAAATATGTGGGCTTCTAAATCCCTGAGGATTGCAGTCACTAACTAATTATAGCTATCTGAGTTTTAGAAGTCATATACCTCAGAACATGCATGCTAATATAAAACCAGCAGTTTCAGCAAATGTCTAAGCATATAAGGTCAAAGTCTGAAATCTGATTTGGATTGTGGGCCTTTTCATTCATGAGATTTTGGCTTTGTCCCTTATTCTCATAGTACAGGGTTTGGAGGCATTATTTTTATCACAATCAGACAAGGTTTACATAGAAAAAGGATTCTATATTAAAAGACCGAAGAGGTGTTTCAGTGAACACCTCTTGGTCGACACGTAATGAGCGAATGCACTAAAGCACAAATGCTCAAAACACCGGTTTCTTTCCCTGGGAAAGAAACCACTAGCACAAACACACACACACACACACACACACACACACACACACACACACACACACACACACACACTTTAAAACATAACAACATGGGGGGGTCTTTGCCCCCCACACTCCCTCTAACTAAATATACCAACTCTGAGATCACACTACAGTGAGAAAAGAGGCGAACACATGTGGATGGTCAAGCAATTTTTTTCCCAGGGAAAGAAATCACTGTTTTGAGCATTTGTGCTTTAGACATTCGTTCAATACGTGTCGGCCAAGAGGTGTTCGCTAAAACACCTCTTCGGTCTTTTAATACAGACCCGAAAAAAGCTATACATGCTGCATTGGGTGAGGGGGCTGTCTGTGGATGATAGAAATTTGCACTCTTTTTTGTTTGCTTAGTTTAAACAACTTACACTTGCAGGACAGGTATGCAGCTGCGTGAAATAAGTTTGGAATATCTTACAGTGGCTGAGTCTATGAAACAAACTTAAAATACGTTACTGTGCCTATCATTATTCAGTCCTCTGTATAACCAATAACCTATGAAATGTTTTCCTTTTCTTCCCTCACTCTGTATACCCTGCAACACCCTATATTACTCCATCTATCCAATATCTCAACCAAATGTATTTAACTTCCATATTAATTTGTTTTTCTTTCTTAAATCTTGTTGTATTTTTCTAAAAATGTTATTCCTTCATAATTCCCTCAGTTAATTATATATATGTCAAAAAATATGCAAGTTTGATACCAAAAACCTGACTGAAGCAATCCACTCTGAAACTTAAAAAAATCCAAATATTCCAAAAACAAATGACCAGGTGGCAGAATGACTCAAGGAATAAGCTTTATTGAAAAATGGTGTAGTGCTTTCACCTATTTAAAAAACACATAGGCATCTTCAGAACCATAAAAACCATGCAGACAGACAAGGAACATTTAAAAACCTTAGCCTGTACACACCCACACTTAAAAAGCATAACAATTACAATGTAGCTAAAGCCCATTAAAAGTTTAAAGGTACAGTACACTATTTTCTGTAAAAGTGTCAGAACCTATCTTAAAAACATGAAACCAAACTAGAAACAAACTCAAGCATTAAAATAAAACAAGATTACAGTTTTGATACTCTGAACTTCAATTCACTACTAATAGATCTGGTGTTATTGAGGCTAGATGAATTAGATGCATCCAACCATAACTGCCATAGCATTTCTTTATGAAACAATCAGTTTTGCAAATGACGACCATAAACAGAAGGAATTATTTTCTGTAAAACAGAAAACTTAAACTTAATGAAATTCCTACAAGAGATAGCATGCTTGGCTAGGGCACTTTTATTGGCCTTTTTAACAATGCTATAATTATGCTGGTAAATTATTTTTTCTAAAGCACTGGTAGTTTTTCCGACATAAAATGACAAACATGATTTGCATCTATCCAGGTAAACAACTCTCTCAGATAAAGAATTATATATACCTTTCATCATCCATCTTTGAACACCAGCTAACATTCTACTGTGTCAATATAAGAACACTGATTGCACTGGCCACATTTGAAAGTGATATAAAAGCCATTCTAAGTTGTCCTTGCTGGTCTTCCTAAAATTGTCTTAATGTTAGATCTGTTTTTAAATGAGAAAACTTGGGATACTTCAAAGTAAGACTTCATCATCAAATTGTGAAATGGACCGATTTCTAAGTAGGACGTTTTTGATATCCACAGTATCCAAAGAATAGTGAATAATCATATTGTTGCAATAAATAGTGTGATTTAATGAAAAATTTACACCATTCCTTTTGGTATCCATCATATTGTGGGAGTCAAAGCTCTGTAACCCCTTAATAATAATGGGGGCATATTTGCTGTTCCTTTCATTAAAAATCTCTGTATAAAATGTCTACCATTGTTTCTGGATAACCTTTTTCCCGAAACATGGATTTCAACAAATTAAACTGATCATTGCAGTCACTGTCATCAGAGGTTAATCTAGAAACTGTAATAAAATGCCACTTCACAACCCATCTCTTTTGATGTAATGGATGGCTACTTTTAAAGTGCAAACAAGCATTGCAAAATGTGGGCTTTCTATAAATGGAAATTATAAACCTAACACCATCATCTTTTCTAACTTCTACATCCACATAATGTATCTTCTCACTATTAACATTGTAAGTAAATTTCAGGAATGTAGTTCTTTCCATCTCCGAAATAAATTTACAAAGTTGGTCAGCATTACCAGTCCAGACCACAAATACATCATCCAGGCACTGAAAATAATATTTGCAGTAATGAAACAGATCAAGTTTATAAAACCTAGATCTCCCACCTAAGTAGCACAGCATTAGCAAAAATGGGGGCACAAGCGTCCCCCAGAGCTACTCCTTGCAGCTGCTTAAAATACTCGCCATTAAAAAAATGAAGTTATTGCAAAGAATCAGTTCCATAAAGTGAGAAATGAAAGTGGCATCAGTATCAGACAATACTTTTAAACTGTGACACAACCTCATCAAACCAACACAACCCTAGTTCATGAGGAATAACAGTAAACAGATTTTTGATATCTAAGGAAACTAATAAACAATTACTAAATTCCGTAATATTCCTGAGTTTGTCCACAAGGTGCCATAAGTCACAAAGAACATATGAAAAGTCATTAAACAACAACTTAAGTTTCCGAGCAACAACTTTTACAAACGGTTCTGTAATAGATCCTCCAGCAGCAACTATGGGTCTTAATGGTGGAGTGGACAAGTTTGAACGAATCTTAGGAATATCACAAATTTTGGGAATAAGAAGAAATTGAACTTTAAGGAAGTTGAATAAATCCAAATAAATGATGTCAAACAAAAAAAGCTCATCTAAAAACACATTGATAGCTCAATAAGCAGTACTAATCTCATTCGCAGACACAACTTGGTATGCGGGCTCATCTGACAACACTGAAGTCATTCTACTAGTATATTCTTAAGGTCCATGATTACCAAGCCCCCTCCCTTATCTGGTTTCATACATCTTACATTTCTATTGAAAGTAATATTATTGAGAGTAAGTCTTTCTTCTTTCATAAGATTAAAACAATTTTTGTTTCCTTTTACATTTCAGAAGGTCTCTGATTTTTCGTTCACAATATTTCTCAAATACGTTTATAATTGGATGTAAAGAAGGGTTGGTAAGACTTTTCCTTTTAAAATTGTCACCATTGAAATCAATGTCAATTTTGTCTCCCATTAAAACTTGAAAATTAAATTTCCTGGTGAGCATTTTTAAATCAAATATGGTATGTTCAAGATTGGCTTGACCAGAAGGAATGAAGGTAAAACCCTTCAAAAATTATTCATAGTGTTTAGGGCCAATTTGTAAATCTGTAAAGTTATAAATATTAAAGTTAAAAAAGGAAGCTACTCACACAGTGCCTTGTGAAAAACCATTAAGTTGTCCAAGCGGTAAATCTTCAGGAATAGTCATTACCTGGTTTTGTGGGCAAACCTGTTCTACTTCATTTAGTTGTTGTCCTTCCCACTGAATGCCTGGTTGCCCAGACCATCCAGTCTTGCTTTGTATTTGTTCACCAACCTCTCTGACCTTCTCAGTAGTGGTTGTCCTAAAGGGATGTCGGATGCAGGGTTGAATTCCTCATCAGGGCTCTCCAGGGGATCAAAATGACCTCCAGATGGAAAGGAAGTCCATGTGAATTTATGCAAGCTAGGGTAAGTGGTCTTGTTACAATTATCATTATTATCACACAGCAATTGTTTATCTTTTCTCCGTTTAATAGAAGGCATTTTGGAGTCCACTTGCTGAAAAATATTATTAAAAGTAGATTTGTACTGGGAAAAATTCAAGTCATCTGAAATAGAGCCAACTAACTTAGATATCTCTTCCTTAAGGTTATGCATACATCATGCATTCTCTTTAATGACCAACCAGATAAGTTTCAGACCAGTCTTGTCAAAGAGGTCCAGAAGTTCCATATAAAATGTGGGACCTAGGAGTAACGAAAGTTTAAGTCTGACCAGCGTTCTCAGGATGAAAAGTTACCAGTTATAAACTAGGAGTAACTTTTTATTTCTCATGTTTCATTTTCATATTTAGTCATTTTTTAGCAGAACTGGATTCATTTCCAACAAGATTTTATTCACTTGTTAGTTTAACTAGAGTGTTTCCTGCAAGTTTACTATTTTTAAAAAACAGTTTTTTTATTTAACTTTCTACATATTTAGAGTCCATGCAGCTTGCATTTTATGACAATTTCATCAAGACACTTGTGGGATTTGCAAGGCAGTATTGTTTATTGAAAATTCATTCAATTATGGTTTTTCATTTTATATTTTAAGTAAAAACATAAACACAGTTTGCGTTTTTAAATGTATGTGGTAAATGAATTTATGAATCTAATAATATGGCATAGGAGGCATTATTTTGTGTATTATGACATAACTTCTTTTTTGTAGTAGCACAAACATAAGGACATCATTGTTTTGCTAAATACAATTTAATTAATTGTTTAATTGGTCCACCAATGAAATGTTTTAACAACTAGTTTAAAAGTTCTAACTTCAGTTGTAAAAGTCACACTTGATAAAGCCCGGTAATACCGGGCGAAAGCGCTTGTGGCAATTCTTTGTGGAATAAAAGTTGTTCATTGATTTTACTTCGCTGGTGCATTGGTACTCTTTAAATTGAAGAGCAAGTGGTATCCTTACAGTACTTTTTTGTACGACTTGTTTCAGTATCTACTGACTCTGGACTGGTTGCGGTTAGTAGTTGTGGTTGTCCTAAAGGGATGTCGGATGCAGGGTTGAATTCCTCATCAGGGCTCTCCAGGGGATCAAAATGACCTCCAGATGGAAAGGAAGTCCATGTGAATTTATGCAAGCTAGGGTAAGTGGTCTTGTTACAATTATCATTATTATCACACATCAATTGTTTATCTTTTCTCCGTTTAATAGAAGGCATTTTGGAGTCCACTTGCTGAAACATATTATTAAAAGTAGATTTGTACTGGGAAAAATTCAAGTAATCTGAAATAGAGCCAACTAACTTAGATATCTCTTCCTTAAGGTTATGCATACATCATGCATTCTCTTTAATGACCAACCAGATAAGTTTCAGACCAGTCTTGTCAAAGAGGTCCAGAAGTTCCATATAAAATGTGGGACCTAGGAGTAACGAAAGTTTAAGTCTGACCAGCGTTCTCAGGATGAAAAGTTACCAGTTATAAACTAGGAGTAACTTTTTATTTCTCATGTTTCATTTTCATATTTAGTCATTTTTTAGCAGAACTGGATTCATTTCCAACAAGATTTTATTCACTTGTTAGTTTAACTAGAGTGTTTCCTGCAAGTTTACTATTTTTAAAAAACAGTTTTTTATTTAACTTTCTACATATTTAGAGTCCATGCAGCTTGCATTTTATGACAATTTCATCAAGACACTTGTGGGATTTGCAGGGCAGTATTGTTTATTGAAAATTCATTAAATTATGGTTTTTCATTTTATATTTTAAGTAAAAACATAAACACAGTTTGCGTTTTTAAATGTATGTAGTAAATGAATTTATGAATCTAATAATATGGCATAGGAGGCATTATTTTGTGTATTATGACATAACTTCTTTTTTGTAGTAGCACAAACATAAGGACATCATTGTTTTGCTAAATACAATTTAATTAATTGTTTAATTGGTCCACCAATGAAATGTTTTAACAACTAGTTTAAAAGTTCTAACTTCAGTTGTAAAGGTCACACTTGATAAAGCCCGGTAATACCGGGCGAAAGCGCTTGTGGCAATTCTTTGTGGAATAAAAGTTGTTCATTGATTTTACTTCGCTGGTGCATTGGTACTCTTTAAATTGAAGAGCAAGTGGTATCCTTACAGTACTTTTTTGTACGACTTGTTTCAGTATCTACTGACTCTGGACTGGTTGCAGTTAGCCGCACTTCATTTTTTCTTCGTGTTTTAGCGTATTACTTGTTTACTGGTTTTGGCAGCTATGGCAGAAAACCAATCCTCTCTGGAGTTCGTAGACACACCCATTCTTCTTACGGAGGAACCAGATGACACGCCGGTTACAAGAAGAGAATTCAACCAAATCTTGGTATTACTTACGCAACTTAACAAAACTATGGTTAACATTAACAACTCTGACTCCTCAGGGTTACCGGGGAACCAACAGCAGTTTAAAGAAAAGGAAAAAGAAGAACGAGCAAGAGAGCCAAGAGTTGAGGCTGTCTTTAAACAACCGGTTATCGTGGACCATCGATCGGTTTCTCCACAAAAGAACTTACTTAACAAAAACAACCGTTTTGAAATTAATGATGACAATGGTTTTAATTTTAAAAACTGGACTGAACAACAACCGCACTTTTACGCAGGTACTGTAAATGCTCAATTTGAGCCCTTGGACAAGAAATTTGAAACATTCAAAAGTAAATTATACGCTTATAAAAATGCACAGTTAGAAATAAATTACTTAACTGAATGTATTAAAGTTGAACGTGTGCCTAAAGGGTTGCGCTGTTTTCAGTTCCCGAACAGCGCACACCAGGGTTCACATTTATATGGACAATTGGTTGATCTGTTCAACAAAACAGGGCTAGATATGCTTAGATTAATGGTAGATGACTATGTTAACAAGAGTAATGAAATTTTAAGTGATTTAAATAACTTGCATGACAACATCATTCAAGATGAGAAATTTCAGGGTTTCAAAAAGAAATATGAGGATACTTTTAGAGAAGTTGATGCACACTGTTTGAAGGTATTAGACAGAAAATTTAAGAAGCTAGACAGAGATCTCATTGAGTATAGGGAAAGAAAAGCATACCCAGCACCAATTAGATATAACAGAACAAACACAGAAGATTTTTTTCCAACAGAAGCACAAACTAAAAACAGTGTCTATGATGATACTCATTTAGAGATCCCTAGAAGAAGTGAACAACTGGCGCATAAGGGTAGTATTAATGAGCAGCAGGGTTTTCCAGTTCCCCAGGGCAGACCAAAGGGGAAAACAAATCAGTTACAACTAAACGCTTGGGTGAAAAGACGTTAACTGTAGGAAGTAATCTAATTAACAATCAAAGCACTTCAATTATTTTTTCAGAAAATCAAGGTAGTTGTTGTACTGCAAGTTTAAACAATTTTAACATTTATAATTACACAAGTACACAAATTACTGCTCTGCATTTTGAATTATTTACTAAAGGGTTACATTATATACCACAAAGGGTAAGTTATTTACCCAAATTATTAATTGAATTAAAACTATTTATTAGAAACATGAACCTGGCATTATTTTTTAAAAACCAACAGAGGGACAATGAGCACACACTTATGAAAAGGAGCATTTTCAACCCTCCCACTCACCCTATCTTAAAAACTTTTGAAGAATTAACAGAAAGAATGTTGAGAGATAACTTGGGTAAAAAACATTCAGTGAAGGTTTCAAATTTTTCAGATGAATTAAAAAACACACTGGAGAAGTTGAAAAATGAGAAAATTCGGGTTATGAGACCTGACAAAGGAGGGGGCATTGTGTTAATGTACCAGTTGGATTATGAAGGTTACATTTATGACCTCTTACAGGACACGGAAACTTACAAATCAGTTTCTTTAAATAAGTTAAACATTGCTCTTGGAAACATTAAAAACACCATTTATGACCTTTTAATGCAGGGTTTCATAGATGAAAAAACTTATAATTATCTTACTGTTCCTAAACCCAAAACTCCTATTTTATTTGGTATACCTAAAACACACAAAGGAGTTGACCCTTTAAAATTTCGCCCCATTGTAGCAGGGGCGGGCAGTATAACAGAACCTCTTAGCAAATATATAGATTTTCATCTTAAAACTTACACTTCTAGTTTAGAATATATTTGCAAAGATTCTTGGCAATTTTTGGCTTCCATTGACAATGACATTGACAATTCCAACATCTATATGGTTACCATTGACATAGTCAATTTATTCCCTAGTATTCCCCACGATAAGGGAATGGAATTGTTTACTGAGACTATCTGTAAAGAAACAGGTTTCAGCAACAGTTTAGTCAACTTGATCTCAGATTTCATGCACATGGTTTTGCACAACAACTACATATACTTCAATGGTAAATATTTCCGACAAAAGAGTGGGGTAGCCATGGGAGCTTCATGTGCTACAGCCTACGGGAATATAGTGTTACATAAATGGGAATTGGAATTTATTCATTGTAAGAACTGGAAGCAACATATTAAATTTTATAGAAGGTATCTGGATGATATCTGCATTTTGTGGCTGGGTTCCAAGGAAGAATTTTTTCAGTTTATGGATTATCTAACCCATACTACTGAGTTCCTTAAATTCACCTATGAAATTAATGACACGTCACTGCACTACTTGGACATTTGTTTAACAAAAAGTCCTGATAAAAAGGGTTTTCTTTCAAAAATTTTTAGAAAAAACACCTATTCCAACTCATACTTACATTTTGACAGTGCACATCCCCCCTATGTTAAGAAAGGTAT
Organism: Protopterus annectens; assembly: GCF_019279795.1. Lineage (NCBI taxonomy): Eukaryota > Metazoa > Chordata > Ceratodontiformes > Protopteridae > Protopterus > Protopterus annectens. Next base: position 1,771,135,215 of record NC_056735.1, on the reverse strand, counting down.
TATTAAGGGACAACTGGTTCGAGCTTCTAGGATTTGTAGTACACAGGAACTATTTCTAGAAGAAGCTGGATTTCTTAGGCAAGCTTTCTTAGATAGAGGTTATCCAGTTACATTATTTCAGAACACATTCTCCGAAGTTTTAAGTAAAAGAGAGGAACGTTATTCACCTCTTTTAGGGACTGGGGTGGTCCCTCAAAATAGTCATGAAGCATCAGATTTTCAAGCACATAACAACTTTGTTTACACATATTCGGAAGACTCAACAGTTATTGAAAACACACTTAAATATTATTGGCCTTTGGTTGCAATGAACGAAGAATGTACCAACATTTTCTCCAAGGACATTTCTTTTATTAGAAAAAGGGACACAAATTTAAAAGGCATGTTTGAATACAACTTGGAAGGTGGAGCAACAGCAGAGTGGTTTCAAACAGTTAAAAAGAAGGGAACTTTTTGTTGTCATAGATGTAATCAATGTTCTTTTATTTTAGAAACTGACAGGTTATATATCCCTTCTAGTAACATTAATATTACAGCTAAGGACCATTACACATGTCACTCCACAGGAGTTGTGTATATTGGGCTCTATCAGGGTTGCCCATGTTTCTACGTTGGCAAAACGGAGAGAGAATTAAGGCGTAGAATATACGAACACATGTATGAGGTGAAATGTAAAAAAGACACCAATGCCTTTTTCAAACATTCTTTAGTATGTCCCAACATGTACATTCGTTTCTTTGTGCTTGACAGGATAAAACAAGATCCTAGGGGGGGTGATTGGGAGACTGCACTTTGCACTAAGGAACTCATCTGGCAATTAAAATTGAACGCAACTAAATATCCTGGTTTGAACGAGAGTTTAAGTCTGACCAGCGTTCTCAGGATGAAAAGTTACCAGTTATAAACTAGGAGTAACTTTTTATTTCTCATGTTTCATTTTCATATTTAGTCATTTTTTAGCAGAACTGGATTCATTTCCAACAAGATTTTATTCACTTGTTAGTTTAACTAGAGTGTTTCCTGCAAGTTTACTATTTTTAAAAAACAGTTTTTTTTTAACTTTCTACATATTTAGAGTCCATGCAGCTTGCATTTTATGACAATTTCATCAAGACACTTGTGGGATTTGCAGGGCAGTATTGTTTATTGAAAATTCATTCAATTATGGTTTTTCATTTTATATTTTAAGTAAAAACATAAACACAGTTTGCATTTTTAAATGTATGTAGTAAATGAATTTATGAATCTAATAATATGGCATAGGAGGCATTATTTTGTGTATTATGACATAACTTCTTTTTTGTAGTAGCACAAACATAAGGACATCATTGTTTTGCTAAATACAATTTAATTAATTGTTTAATTGGTCCACCAATGAAATGTTTTAACAACTAGTTTAAAAGTTCTAACTTCAGTTGTAAAAGTCACACTTGATAAAGCCCGGTAATACCGGGCGAAAGCGCTTGTGGCAATTCTTTGTGGAATAAAAGTTGTTCATTGATTTTACTTCGCTGGTGCATTGGTACTCTTTAAATTGAAGAGCAAGTGGTATCCTTACAGTACTTTTTTGTACGACTTGTTTCAGTATCTACTGACTCTGGACTGGTTGCGGTTAGCCGCACTTCATTTTTTTTTTCCATATAAAATGTAGAGTTTTACTCAACTCTTTGAGGAAACATCCAAAGATATAATCCCTTTGGAACATGCTGTCATATAATGTTTTCAGTGAGAAAATAATTATTCATCTGAAGTGATTTAAATTTCAATAGCACTTTATCTAACTGTTTAATCTGTTGGCCAATGGCAAGCTAGTCACCATCAGGAGTTCTAATATATCTACTATCATCAGGGTAACTGAATTTATCACTATCATCAGGGTAACTGAATTTATCTAAGCATCTAAGATTCACAACTTCAGTGAAATCACATTGAGAAAAATATTGCTGGTTATTTCTTAAATCATTACCTTCTGAGTGTAAATGTTATTCTGGAAAGCTCTTATGTAGTTAGTCAGCAATCAGGCTGATGGAAGAGCTTTCAATAGACATACTCTGTGAAATAACCTGAGACAGTTGCTGTATTAACATTTTTAAATTACCAGCCAAGGCAAGCAGGCTAGAATTAGGGGTGTTATTGAATAGCAAATCATTCGAATCTGATGCCAACATATCGGTGGCCAGTCAGAACAAACTAAACAGTAGTATCAAAAAACTGAATGAAACAACCCACTCTGGAACATAAAGTCCAAATATTCCAAAAACAAATGACCATGTGGCAGAGCGACTGGAAGAATAAGCTTTATTGAAAATGGTTTAGCACTTCTTTCTATTTTAAAAAACATAGACATCTTCAGAACCTTAAAAGCTATGCAAATGAAGCAAGAAGATTGAAAAACCTCAGCTTGTACATACTTACAAATCCTATCAATTACAATGTAGCCAAAGCCTGCCATAAAGTTTAAAGATACATTACACTATTTTCTGTAAAAGTGTCAAAACCAATCTTAAAAATATGAAAACAAGCTAGAAACAAACTCAAGTATTAAAATAAAACAAAATTACAGTTTTGATGCTCTAAACTTCAGTTCACTAGTAATAGACATGGCCTCATTGAGGCCAGGTGAATTAGATGCATCCAACTGTAACTGCCATAGCATTTCTTTATGCAACAAACTGTTTTGCCAGTCAACACCATAAACAGAAGGAATTATTTTCTCTAAAATAGAAAACTTAAACTTAATGAAATTCCTACAAGAGATAGCATGCCTGCCTAGGCCACTTTTATTGTCTTTTTTAACAATGCTGTATGCTGGTAAATTCTTCTATTCAAAGCACTGATGCTTTTTCTGAAATAAAATGCCAAACATGCACTGCATATAACAAGTTAAGGAACCCTCTCAGATAAAAAAATATATCTGCCTTTCCTCATCCATTTTTGCACACCAGCCAACATTCCACCGCCCAAAGTCTATATCAGTATAAGAACACTGATTGCACCGGCCACATTTGAAAGTGTTATAAAAACGATTTTGAACTGTTCTTGCTGTACTTTCTAAAATTGTCTTCATGTTTGGTCTGTTTTTAAATGTGAAAGACGGGGGCACTTCAAAGTAAGACTTAAGGTCATCATCACATTATAAAATGCATCAATTTCTATGTAGGACGTGTTGATAATCACAGCATCCAACGAATAGTGAATAATCATACTGTTACAATAACTAGTGTCATTTAATGAACAATTGACACCATTACTATTGGTACCTGAAATATTGTGAAAATCAAAGCTCTGTAACCCCTTAATATAAAATGGGGCATATTTGTTGTTCCTTTCATTAAAAACCTGTGTATAAAAATTTCCTACCATTGTTTCTGGATAACCTCTTTCCAGAAACATGGATTTCAACAATTTCGACTGATCAATGCATTCATTGTTGTCAAAGGTTAATCTAGAAACTCTAATAAACTGCCTCTTCACAACACCTCTCTTTTGATGTAATGGATGGCTACTTTTAAAGTACAAAAAAGCTTTGCAGGAGGTGGGCTTTCTATAAATGGAAGTTATAAACCTAACACCATTACCTTTTCTAACTTCAACATCCAAATAATGTAACTTCTCACTTTTAACATTGTAAGTAAACTTCAGGAATATAGAAGTTGTTTCCATGTCAGAAATTAATTTACAGAGTTGGCCGGCATTACCAGCGCAGGCCAGAAATATATTATCTGGGTACCAGTTGTTTATCTGAGTGGGTTGTTTACCTGGCTAGATGCAGTACATGTCTGGCATTTTAAGTTGGAAAAACTAACAATGCTTTGAATAAAATAATTTATCAGCATATTTACAGTATTGTTAAAAAGGCCAATAAAAGTGCTCTAGCCAAGCATGCTATCTCCTGTAGGAATTTCTTTAAGTTTAAGTTTTCTGTTTTAGAGAAAATAACTCCTTCTCATTACAGTGGTGATTGTCAAAACCGATTGTTGCAAAAAGAAATGCTATGGCAGTTATGGTTGGATGCAGCTAATTTACCTGGTCTCAATGCGGCCATATCCATTACTAGTGAACAGAACTTTAGAGCATCAAAACCTTATTCTTTGAGTCACTCTGCCACCTGGTCATTTGTTTTTGAAAATATGTAACTTTATGCATTCCATGGCTATTACAACTCATCCATTTTGTATAGTTTCCTATCACATTCTCATGTGCTACTTAACCTGTAATGAGAACATGTAATGAGAACATGAAATGTAAATGTATATGTTTTTATATTATATTACATAGTTACCGTGATGGGTTCATACTGGTGGTGGACTACATTAACAAACAGGTTGGAGGGGACAGATCAACAAAGTTGTTGTATGCAGGTGATATGGCATTACAGGCAGACTCAGAATAAGAACGTCAGGAAAGGATCAGGGAATGTAACATTGAAGGCACATAGGATGAAATTGAGCCCAAATGAGACAGTTGTAATGGCAGCAAACTGGGGAAATCAGAAGAAGCTGAGAATTGAGATAGAGGGGAAGGTAGTGGAACAGGTTAATGGCTTCAAGTATCTCAGAGGGACAGTTGAGGAGAAAGGAATTTGGAATGAAGAGGTCAAAGCTAGAATCAGAGGGGCTACATCCAACTGGTATGGAGTGTCACATATAGTGTATGACAGAAGAATGCCAAAGAAACTGAAACGTAAGGTGCTCAAAACAATGGTGAGAACTTATCCACACCCCACCAGTGGCAGCAATATCCTAGACCTGGTCATTACCAACATGGGCAACTGGTGTTCCACACCAGAGGTCAATTCCTTGTTGGTCAGATCCGACCATAAGCAAATCACCCTAGACATCCACATCCCAGCCCCACCCCTCATTAGGGAAACCACGGTAAAAAATTTCTCCAAAGCCAACTTCATGCTTCTTAAGACAGAAGTGGCAAACTTCACGACACCCATGCTGATGGACAACAGAGATACGACTGCTGAATCTTATACAATTGCACTTTATAAGCACTTACACAAGTGCATGGATCGTGCAATCCCTAACAGAACCAAGATGCTATCCTCCAAAAAAAGGAAGCCAATCTGGTGGTCCCCTGCTATAAACAAACTCTACAACAGAAGAAAGAAACTGTTGCAAAAAAGAGTAAAATCCCATGATTGGAGGAACTCCATGGTCAGCCTCAGTAAGAAGCTGAGAGGCCTCATAAAATCCTCCAAAGCTAGTTATGAAAACAAAATCGCCACTGATTCAAAAGACAACCACAAAGCATGTCAAGAATCTCAATGGCAACACACAGATCTGCTCTGAGTTACAGCACAATGGCACTAAATATACAGAACCAACTGATATTGCCAACATCCTGGCAGATAGGTTTGGTGCTAACTTTACCCCTTGCTCATCCCCTAAAGGGCCCATCTCTATACCAGAAGAATGCAAAGTACCTGTAATCACAGTGGCACAGGTAAAAACACACTCTCCAAAGCCAAGAACATAGCATCCATGGGACCTGACAACATCCCAGGCTGCGTTCTACATGAACTACAGAACGAACTGGCACCCCACCTAAGTACCATGTTCAATCATAGCCTCACCTCAGGCTTTGTGCCCACTGAATGGCGCACAGCATCAGTTATCCCACTCCACAAAGAGGGAAGCCACCACGGATCCGGGAACTACTGCCCCATTAGCCTGAAGAGACTGGTCTGCAAGGCTATGGAGCATATCATCATGGAACTTATAAACAATGACATTGGTAATCTCCAAACTCTGGATGCTACCCAGTTCAGGTTTGTAAAAGGCAGATCATGTTTCTTAAACCTGATAGACTTCTTTGAAGCGGTCAGCAAAGCTGTAGATGAGGGGTTTCAACACCATCCTTCACTTTGGAATTATAGACAAACTCACTAAACTAGGTATAAATCCCTATGTCAGAAGATGGGTTGCCAACTGGCTCATTGACTGAACCCACACTGTGAAAGTAGCAGACTCTAAATCCAACTTCAGACCAGTGACAAGTGGAGTACCACAGGGTTCAGTCCTAGGTCCTCTCCTGTTTGGTATCTACTTCTCTGAAGTACAGGCTAACACAGAAGGTCTTTGGCTAACAAAGTTCACAGATGACTGCAAACTAGGAGCCATAATCAAATCTCCTAATGATGTGGATATCCTACAAAAGGGCCTCACTGAGACAGATGCCTGGTGTCAAAGCCATGGCCTCAAGCTCAGTGCCAAAAAGTGCATTGTCATCCCTTTTGGTAAAAACTCTGTACCCATGAACTACCACATAGGCAGTAGTCTACTTAACACCAAAAGTGTGATAAGAGACATTGGGACACAGATGGACAGTAGTCTCTCCTTGGATAATCACATTGCCACAGTAGTCAGGAAATCCTTCAACGTGGCACACCTCATTTAGAAAAGGTTTCTCATCCAGGAAAAAAGAGGTCACTGTTCCCCTCTACTTGTCACTCATTAGACCCATTATAGAGTACAACCTCACAAGACATCTACAACATCTGGAAAGGCCACAGAAATACCTCACAAAGAGGATTACTGGCCTCAAACAGATGACCTATGCAGACTATCTCAAAAAACTCCAGCTTTACTCTGTCACATATCGCCTACTCAGAGGTGATCTCTGCCTAACATACAAAGCTATGTCAAACCCGAGCTGTTGGACATGCTCCACGTAAAGAAATACCAATCCCTCCGAGCTACATGCTCTAGGGACCTAAACCTTTTCACCACAATAAACAGAACATGCTGGAGGAATAGATTCTTGTCTCAGAGATTTCCCATACTCTGGAACAAACTACCTATCTATATCAAACAAACCTCCTCATTAGCACTCTTCAAGAAAAATCTTGATGACTGGATGGGAGATAGGAAATTCACCCCGGAGATCACTTCTGTGACTCTGTTTGACAGAGGCACAGGAAAATAATTTTCTTGGGTGGCAAAAGCCAGGGCACCATTTGGCTAGGCTTATATAGGCCCTAAGGGCCAATAGCCTAGTACCTACCTATGAACCTATGAACAGTACTACTGTATGGCACAGAAACCTGAACAGTAAATGCAAGGCAAATGAGGAAGCTAGAGGTGATGGAAATGAAGTGCCTGAGATGAGTGGTAGTATACACACTGTGGGACAGACAAAAAAATCAATACATAAGAACAGAAGCCAAAGTCTCTCCAATTGCAGAAAAGATCAAAGAGAAGAGATTATAGTTGTTTGGGCACATGTGTAGAAAAATAGAAGACAATCTAGTGAAGAAGATTTGGGACAGAGAAGAAAAATGTAAGAGGAAATTAGGGTATCCAGCAAGGAGGTGGGCTGATTGTGTGAGAGAAGATCTGTGACAATCAGGCCTGAGTGTCAATGAAAGCAAGAGTGTAGCTTTGAATCGAGAGAGATGGTGAAAATTAACACAACACCCTGACCCCATATAGAAAATGGGAAAAAGGGGGTTGATGATGATGATGATGACATCAATTCTTACTTTACCCCCTAATGTTTTTTCTTACACTTTATTACACATTATTTGTATGTTATGCATCTATACAACTTCTATTACTTTTTAAAATTTTACTCTGTCTTGGACTTTTTCTCCCATGGACACCAGCTATCCCAATCAATAAACAGTAGTAAATAAAAAAATACTACAAACAGTTACTTGAGGTGTACACTGTCAACAATAGGTCTATAACTGCAGGATATGGGGAGCTTGTCTATAGATAAGCATGGCTGACCTTGCTGATATGATCAATTTAAACAGTCATTTGTTTGGATTTGCAGGAGTAGTGTGCACTTGTGTAAAGCAAGTTGGAATACTTTAATGTGACTATTTTAATCAAAACTGGACATTGGTTGTGTACACAATCAAGTACCTATAGCTGATGTTTATGGAGATTGGTAGATGTTAATGGCAACAGTCCAACTGATTTTTTGGATGAAATTTTCAGAAATATGTGTTTTTTATTATTGTATAGCAAGCTTTATTTCATTTCTTGCTGGAAAAATGTTTACTACTCAAATTTAAAAGAGCACAAAATTCTGCTTTATTAAGCAATAAATATAATCTAAAAAGATCTGGTAGTAAAGTATACATTTAAGACAATCAGGAAGTAGAATACAAAGAAGTGCCTTTATGTGTAATAAAACATAAATAAATACATAAATAAATACATAAATAAATAAAATAAAGTGAGAAGGCCATGGTTCGGAAGCATCTCAGAACTCATGGTAAAATTAATGAGATAGTGGGTGTCCAACCTTCATAAATTTGTCACTTTGCACAAGATGCTTCACAGTTTTAAGTGGGTGTGAAGTCAATTCCACTCTTCTTAATTGTTGATTTCAAGTATGTCAAAGGACATCATACTTATCAGCTTGAGAGTAAGAGTAGAAAGCAGCTCTGAATTACAGGATTACAGCTGAAGCTTTCTAAATATTACTCCTATCACGGTTGTTTTAGTAATGTGTGAAGAATGCATTGATCTTGCTATTTGACCATTCTAAACAAGGAGTCATAAAATTCTGGGTCCTTTTATATCAAGGTGGTTATTACAAGATAACAATCCCAAAGAAAGCCTCTGCAAGTAAGGTGTCTGCAGGGTCCTAAAACGCAATGTAGACCAAATATATGACCAGCAGACCGTGGAGACCAAAATAAAAATAATTAAAGTGTATCAAACAGACCGGCTTCGGATTGTATATAACAAAGCCTTTATCAATGTGAAAAAAAACTAAAAAAATACACCCCATTTATAGTGTATCATCAATCCAAAGGCCAATCAAAGATATTCATTTAACTCAGGTGCAAAAAGCCCTCCTAGTTTGATTATCCATTTTTTTCTCCTTAACATTAAGCAATTCATGCCACCCAGATTTATTTTGTTGCAAACCAATGATTTTATCTATAACTGTAAATTGGAAGCTTTCTGTCTTGTGAGTTAAAGTGTGTTTATAAAGAGCATTAGTGTCTCGCTGGTTCCTGATTTCACTCATATGCTCAGATATTCTATGTCTCACAGCCCTGGACATTTGCCCAACATAAAAGGCTAAACATTGACATGTTGCTAGATAAACAACCCATTCCAAAGTACAATTGGTGAAAAAAGGAATCTCGAATACTATGCTAGTATGCTTACTACTAAAGCACGTGGATGGCTCCCCTTAACAAACCCCCCTTCAATAGTACTTTGTTTTTTCTCCCTGAGTATAGGACAACTTTGTTTATAATGATTGAAATATGATGCTAAATTTCTCCCATTTCTATATGAGAAACAGCACCTGTCCCCCAAGGAACCCTGATAGTCTATTTTCTGCCATAAGAATATTCCAATTCCGACAAACACTATCAATAAGTGCCCCCGTGTTCCGCCCATATGTCATCACAAACCTAAGTTTTGCTGTGGTGTCAGAGTCCTTCTGCTTATATTGTAAGAGTTCATCCCTGTTCATCTCATTAACCACATTCAATGCTTGTGTAATGTGTCCTGTTGGATAACCCCTTTCCTTAAACCTGTTAATTAGGTCATCTCGGAAATGCAAATAAGAATCTTCAGCTAAGCATATACATTTTACCCTCATATACTGTGATTTTGGGATATTTCTGCATATATGAGGAGGATGATAACTAGAGGCATGGAGCAGAGAGTTATACTTGGGGAATTTTCTATATACTTCAGTAGTGAGGGTATCGTCTGGGGCATTGGTAACCATTACATCCAGAAAGGTGATCCTATCCTGGTTGCAATTGACCATAAATTTGATCCCCCACTTATTTTCATTAAGATATTCAACAAACTCCCCAAGATATTCCTCATCTGACCTCCAAACCATCCAGCAATCATCCAGATAGCTTCTCAAAAGATCAATCTGATCAATACACAGATTATGAGATTGATCATACAAAATTTGTTCCTCAATATATGCCGTAAAAATATCCACATATATGGGGGCAAACAAGGCACCCATTGCTGTCCCTTTAATCTGTAAAAAACATGCCTCATGATAGAAAAACACATTTTTAGTTAATACAGGCTCAACCAAACCAAGAAGAAGAGTAATAAAACCTGTTCAGTACAATTCTTACCTATATAGCCAATATTCAAGGGCTTCAAGACCAGCCCAATGTGGAATGTTCGTGTAAAGAGCTTTGACATCTAATGTACAAAGCCACCAACCAGGTTCAAGTTGCATTTCCGAGATGACCTGTAAAAATGCTGTAGTAACCTTAAGTCTGGATCTATACCACACAAGCAAAGGTTTCAAATATTTAGTCAGATATTGCGACAGTGGCTCTGTCAAAGAGCCTCTTCCAGAGACAATCGGCCTGCCAGGGGGACAATATAAATGTTTGTGAATTTTAGGCAGGAAATAGATATATTGATCCCTGGGGTCAACAATTGTGAGTTGTTTTTTTTTACCCTGTCAGTAATGATTCCTTCCTCCACAGCTAATGTGAGGAAGTCATCAATTTGTTTTTGAAAAAGCTTAGTGGGATTATAATCCAGTTGTAAATAGTACCTATGATCATTCAAAGAAAACAAGAATGCTGCTTTGAATCGAGAGAGATGGTTAAAATTAACATGACACCCTGACCCCATATAGAAAATGGGAAAAGGGGGGTTGATGATGATGATGACATCAATTCTTACTTTGCCTCCTAATGTTTTTTTCTTACACTTTATTACACATTATTTGTAATTTATGCATCTATACTACTTCTATTACTCTTTAAAATTTTACTCTGTCTTGGACTTTTTCTCCCATCGACACCAGCTATCCCAATCAATAAACAGAAGTAAATAAAAAAAAAAAAACTACAAACAGTTACTTGAGGTGTACACAGTCAACAATAGGTCTATAACTGCAGGATATGGGGAGGTTGTCTATAGATAAGCATGGCTGACCTTGCTGATATGATCAATTTAAACAGTCATTTGTTTGGATTTGCAGGAGTAATGTGCATTTGTGTAAAGCAAGTTAGAATACTTTAATGTGACTATTTTAATCAAAACTGGACATTGATTGTGTACACAATCAAGTACGTATAGCTGATGTGTATGGAGATTGGTAGATTTTAATGGCAACATTTCAACTGATTTTTTGGATGAAATTTTCAGAAATATGTGTTTTTTATTATTGTATAGCAAGCTTTATTTCATTTCTTGCTGGAAAATGTTTACTACTCAAATTTCAAAGAACACAAAATTCTGATTTATTAAGCAATAAATATAATCTAAAAAGATCTGGTAGTAAAGTATACATTTAAAACAACCAGGAAGTAAAATGCAAAGAAGTGGTTTTATGTATAATAAAACATAAATAAATAAATAAATAAATAAATAAATAAATAAATAAATACATAAATAAATTAATAAAATAAAGTGAGAAGGCCATGGTTTGGAAGTATCCCAGAACTCAAGGTAAAATTAATGAGATAGTGGTTGTCCAACCTTCATAAATTTGTCACTTTGCACAAGATGCTTCACAGTTTTAAGTGGGTGTGAAGTCAATTCCACTCTTCTTAATTGTTGATTTCAAATGTGTCAAAGGAAATCCTACTTATCAGCTTGAGAGTAGGAGTAGGAAAGCAGCTCAGAATTACAGGATTACAACTGAAGGTTTCTAAATATTACTCCTATCACGGTTGTTTTAGTAATGTGTGAAGAATGCATTGATCTTGCTATTTGACCATTCTCAACTAGGAGTCATAAAATTCTGGGTCCTTTTATATCAAGGTGGTTATTACAAGATACAAGAAGTACTGAAGACAGTCTTTGAAAGTACCGACTACAGAGATTTTCTCTAATAAAGGGAAATGTGGCTTTAATCATCTTCTTCATTAGTTATCTTTGTGTATCAATTAATTTATAGTTCTGGTTCCAGAAATTAACTGTTTAATTCAACATTAACCCTAAGATATTAGTTATTTTCTTCTGGATCGATCCTGATTTGCACTGGTTCATTTTGAGACGCAAGGACATTTTAATTTAGTGGTTATGTAAAGGTTGCGCACTACTCCATCTCTAATTACAAAAATGTAGACAAGATATTCACACTGTTTAAGTATAACTGAAAAATTAGTCATAGTTTTATTAGACTTTGGCGTGTTACTCTAAGGGCATTTCCTTTCATTTAGAGGTACTGTCTAAGAAAGAAGGGATGCAAACAAAGCTTTGGGTTATGAGTCCCTGCTGTCCTACTCCAAAAATGAGCAAGAACAGTGATAAAAGAGGATTTTGGGGTGGGAGAATATTAGTCATTTCAAAGCATGCAAGATGACTGCAAGCTGTTTTGCATATTTTGACAAACTATTCTGATTTACATATGTCCTCCTTGCAATCTAATGTTCCCACTTTGCATTTCAAACACTGAAGTTACAAGTGCCACATACAAATGCAGTATTTCATGGGAGACATCTGTTTAAATAACCTCCCAGCTCACTGTATAGTTTCAATGCTCTGGATTCATGAATATCCAAGCTACACAAATGGGACAGTACTGGAATACAAAGGTATACTAAACATATTGGAAATTTGCACTCTTATAAAGAACATTTTTGATTTTCATTGGTGTGCTGATATGTCACTATGTAGTTGTATGTGTGTTTGTGGAGGGTGAGAGCTCTGTCAGTTTATGTGAGTGGTGCCTGTGACTGTAGTATATGAACGGTTATTGTGTGTGCTAGTGTATACGTGTGTGTGTGTGTGTGTGTGTGTGTGTGTGTGTGTGTGTGTGTGTGTGTGTGTGTGTGTGTGTGTGTGTGGGTGTGTGTGAGTGTGTGTGGATGTGTGTGGGTGTGTGTGTGTGTGTGTGTGCGTGTGGGTGTGTGTGTGTGGGTGTGTGTGGGTGTGTGTGAGTGTGTGTGGGTGTGTGTGTGTGTGTGTGTGTGTGTGTGTGTGTGTGTGTGTGTGTGTGTGTGTGTGTGTGTCTCTACATCTGTCTGTATGTGTGTCTGTGTGTGCATATGTGTGTGTCTGTGTGTGCAAGTGTGAGTCTTTTTCTGTATTGTCGGTGCCTGTATGTATTTCACTTACTATCTGTGCAACAGTGGAGGTTGTAGGTGTGCCACTGCATTGCTGAAGTAATTAATATCCATGTAAATTGCATAATACAATATTGCCCTATTGGTGATGTGGAGGACAATGAACTGGTCCATAACACATATTAGCTCATGGTTGAGAAGAGGCACACTTGGCATGTATTGTATTACAGAAGAAGTTTCATTAAAAAGAATCAAATCCTTTATAGATTATACACATACTTTTATTTTCAGCAATGGGGATATCATGGCAGGCTGTACTGATTGGAGGTAAAGATGGATAAAAATAGCATTATACGAGTTGTGATAAAACACGGTCATTGTGTACTGACTCACACACAAAGAAAGCCTAGCTTTAAAACTACTATTTTGGCAAGGATATCAGTTCTGAAATTTCATAGGGTTTTTAGAATTACATGTTTGCAGCTTGCTAGACAAAAGAAACACTGTTCAAAGTAACAATTGTTAATAAATTGTCACTTCAAATAGTTCATACCACCTTATATATTGCTGTACATCTATATGTCTGCTTTATTGCATTGTTTTATTTTGGAGCTTTTCTTGGGCCTCCACTGAAAGAGGGTAGTTGTATATACCCAGCCAGACCATCCTGGTAAACAAATGATGATAAATAAATAAATGAATAAATATAATCTGGTCTTCTAGATAAACACATAATTAATTAATAAACAAACAAACACATAATAATTAATTAAAAAACAAAGAAATAAATAGATGTGCTAGTATGCCATCTTGTATACAAGTCTCATTCGAACAAAACAATATTTTGTTCTAGATGGTCATTTACATGTTTTGTTATCTGATACAGCACAAGAAAACCTATGTATTGGTAAAGCAGTTGTAAAATATAATGGAGAGGACAAGGAGTGGCTCAGGCCTTATATTATTAATCATGACATAGTGGGTTACGATTGGGTCTCTGATCATAGCCACAGTATTATGCGTTTGAGACATGGATGTCAAGGAAGAGGTGAATCTTGGTATCCATGTCGAGAACATTTAAATGACAAGTTATGTTTGTTGAGACTGTATCATAACTCTTTGTAGTGCATGGTATCTTATCTACTCCATGTACTATCAGTTACAAAAGGAAAAAAAAATGCAAGGTGTTTTTCCAGCTTTGAAAGTCAGTAAAGCACTTAGCAAGTGCTGTCCCACAAACAGCAAGTAAAGAAAAAGTCAGGAACAGTTTTTAAATAATACCTTAATTTAAATAGGTTACTTACAGATTAACATCCGTAAACTTCAGAGGTTATATGAAGAAACATTTTCAGGGACTGAAGGAACGTCCCTTTCTTCATATCAAGCCATCACAGTACTTGAGGGTGTGTGTAACAATTGTTATACACCACTAGAAGAACTGTGACAGTCAGATCTTGGTCTACAGTAGCACATAACAGGTTTATCTTTTTTCCGATTTTGGAGCATAATCATAGTGCTCCATGAACAACAATGAGGCCTAACAGTGCAGCAGAAAAAATGGTGATTGCAGCAACAGTATGGTCAGTCTAAGTATCCATCAGCCAATATTAACTGCAATTAATTTCTAAATGAATGACAAACACTGTAAATGCAAGCTTACAAGACACACTTTTATTCATTCGTTCATTCATTCATTTATTTACTCATTTTGAAGGATGAATTATCCACTATGCAGTGCCCATTTCAAATGTAGGCATGGTGACAAAAGTCCTAATACAATATTTGAGTGACACAAATCACTGAACGTATTGGAAAATAATGAATATAACTGGATAGCTTACAGGTGTGAAGGTGAATAAACCCAACAATGATCCCATTCCGAGGAGGATAGCAAGAAGAGCAAGAAGAATGAATACAAAATGGCTTACTCAAACATTTTAAATGGGACAAAGTCAAAGCAATCAGAGCAGTAAATCATGAACCAACACGGCTACAAAAGATCGATGACCCTATACATATAACAATATTATGCTACCAGACCGTGCTTAGTGTAGCACAAAGTGGAGTACAGAGCACTGCCTGACTGTAAAATGAATGGTAATCAATGTGACACAATAACACTAGAGGTCTTGTGGGATCCTGTTTCACCGCCCACTAACCTTATACCCCAGAGATAATGATCTCACTCATCCAGTCATTGGTTGTTAACCAAGCAAGCACATGTACAGTCCCAGGCTATGCTATATGCAAGGTATAAGACACCACTGAAAATGGAACTGTGTGTTTCTTTGCATATTATATATCTATATCTATATATACATAACTTCTGTTATAAAATAGTTGTAAATTAGTAAAATGTATAGCTTTCTTACTTTTGCAGAGGCATGTCCCACTACATCAACAAATAGATGACCCCCCATAAGTTCACTTATTTAGTATTCTAACTCCAAGGCTCACAGCAGCAGAAGACTTGAGGAAGTCACTTATAAGTTACATCTGAATGGTTTTCAGTCATTAGAGAAGTATATCCTCAGAGCTGGAATATAAATACTGTATGGCTATACGGGGGGGGGGGGGGTCCCATTACTTATGTCTACAGAGCAATTGTACAGATATTATTTTCAGTCTTATTTGCCCATTTAGAAAACATTTACTTTTTCTCTTTTTGCTTAGTTCATTGCTGGTCATTTCTTTGCTAGAACTTGAATGAGACTCTCCTAATACAATACTCAGTGAATAAAAAATAACATTCTCAAATGTAATTTACTCTCTAAAATATACAAAGCTGCATATCAGAACACATAACTAGTGTTACACTGAGATGCTAAAAGGATGATACACTGCATTTACTCAGTTTGACATATTTTCTAATTAACATGAGGGAAATATGCACCATAATATTTCATAAAGAAAAACAGAGACCTGAAAGAGTAACCATTTAAAATGCTGGTACCTGCTATATCACCAAAAGGTGCAGAGTGAAAGTCCTAGATGCCATTTCTGATGAAATTACCATTTTTCTGAGGCATTACAGCCTTGACGATTGGGGGGTGTAGGGGGGGGAAGTGCAATGCGATGTTTGCTCCCCACTGACAAAACGGTTTTAAAGGAGAACAGCACTTTTCTAGATTCACCCTTCTCTTGGATTTCAGTCTTTTTCTCCTGGCTTGCTGGCACTCACCATTTTGAGTGCTAGCATTTCAATAGAGGAAGCCCTGATAATTTCAAGTAAAGACTACCAAGACTATCAAGTGACCAGATGCATGCCCCCTCCTGCAATTAGGTACCGATGGCTCCTGAAATGCAGGAGCGAATCAGGTCCCATTTCTGCATCCTGCTCCTTATACTTTCTAATCAAATGTTAGTTAAAAAAAGAAGAAAATCTCTTCTTCTTTTAAACTGTAGCAAACTGCTTAGTATAAAAGTAGATGCAGTCGTTACAATTTATACCTCACATGGAGTGCTACAACAGTCAAGTTTTAGGCAGGAAAAAAACATTTTATTTATTTATGTATTTATTTATTTAATTTTTGCTTTTACAATGCAACAGGTAATTGCCACAGCCTGGACAACACATGGAATGTTACAGCACTGAGGTGTGACCCCAGATGCAGTACTGACTTTTAAAAGGCAGTATGCACAAAAGAGTGCTAGGGGTTATGGACTGGATGATCAATCATACCTTCTAACACTATATGTGAATATAAGGTTATCTAAAAGATTTGTCAAGACAAACTGCAGTTGTTTTGTGATTAATAGCTTGGTGATAAATGATTTTAGAGAAAATGGCATGACACCCAGTGCCTAAAACTGTTGAAATTCAGAAGTTCCTTATAAATTATAGGAGTCAAAAGCTTATGTATAAAAGGAGATAGGAAGTCCACATGATAACTTGCTAGGAGTATTAACATTATATAACTAAAGAAATGGGAATGGAATGCCAAGTAGTCATCAAACATTGTATGTCTACTTTTCACAAATATATGCCGCATCTTCTGTTTTGTAGTCTGACTGTATATTTTATTCTTAAATACTTTACTTTATGCTTACAGATCACTAGTAGTAAATTTCTTGCAAATTAATTTTAAGGTATAGTTCTGAATTCAGATGACTAAAACAATGTTTGCTAATGCCCTGTTACAAATATTCTTCAGGATGTTTTAATTTCCTTGGAATTGGTTCTCATAACTCAAATGAACTGGTTGGTATAATGGCTAAGGTTTTTCTTCCCAGATGCAAGGTAAAGTGTTTGATTCTGACATTTGGTTGTTAGTTATGCTTAGTCCTTAAGATTCCTGTTGTCCTTTGAGAGGTGTTCTTATATGTCATGTATTTACTTGTTTCTGTGTTATCTATATTATCTGCTCTCAGCAAACCTACAAGACTGTACCTGTGTTCGATAGAGAAAAAAAAAACATTCACACCAGCTGAAAAACATCATATTATACACATGTATGCAATTAGACTGCCATACAAATCAAATAAATAAATAAATAAGAAAATTACACATATTTGATGACCATGCAAGTGGCCTGATCTGAAGCACCTTTACAGCCATGTCTCTAGCAGAAAGGGCTGAATGTGCCAAAAAAACAAAAGAAAGAATATAAGGTGAAGAACCAGATGAGAAGGCAAGAAATGTGGAAAAAGCATAAATATAGTTGCAAGTATAGAAAACTTCTGGAAGACCCTCATGTTGATCAGGAATGAACACAGGAATGGTTAAGGAGAGGCAAATTCAAACCAAGAGATGAAAGGTTGATATTGGCAGCCCAAGATAATGGGTTATGTACATGCTGGTTTACAAAGTCCATTGAACATGTGGGTGAAACAGACAAATGTAGGTTTTGTAAAACTGAATTGGAAACAGTCACACACCTCGTTGCTGGGTGTGACATACTAATGGCAGAAGGACTATATCGTGAAAGGCATAATAACGTGGCAACACTGTTGGACTGGGGATTGTGCAAACATTATGGTATTGAAGTACCTGAAAAACACTGGAAACATGAGCCACACAGCATCATAGAGAATGATGAAGTCTACATCACATGGGAGCACACATTACCAACAGTTCAAAAGACAGATGCTAAAAAACTGGATATAGTGGTCCAAGAAAAGAAGACAAAAGTAGCATTGATCATTGAAATTCCTACACCTAGTGACTACAGTGTCTTGCGTACAGAGAGATACAAAATGATAAAATATCAGGATCTGCTGGCCGAAACGAGAGCAATGTGGAAGAAAGATACTTAGACAGTTCCAGTAGTAGTTGGAGCAATGGGTCTTATAAAAAGAATTTACAGTTGTATTTACTTTAATCAACAGCACTGTGTGGCAGTCAAGTAGTGTGTTTGGTACCGGACTACTTGGATCCTTCTCCGGTTTATTTTTACTTGTATTTAGATATGTTACCAGTCCATGTAACCCTGTATGAATTGCAGGAGGAGTCATTACTGGGCACATTGCGAGTGCTGCAAAGAGCATTTTTGGCTGACATCAAAGATTGAAACAATACTAATTTCATGAACTTTAATCGTACTTTGACGTAGGAATGGGGTCCATTCCCATCATAGTATTAGAAACCCAAAAGATTTGGAGAAATTAAAAAAGGAGCAAGAACAAATATGAAGATCCTGTGGAACAGAACAAAGATGCTAAAATGGACAGAAGAAGTAAGAGAATGAATCAGAAGTTCAAAGGTACAGGATATGAAATGGGAAGAAGTAACAGCCAGAGAGATTAAAACAAAGTTAAGAAATGCCTCTAACTGGAAAACCCCAGGCCCCGATGCAGTAGCTAACTTCTGGCTAAAAGTATTAACATCTTTACATGAAGATTTAGTCGTGAGTAAGAGCTTTTATATGCACACCCTGTCCAGACACCAGTTTGGTTAACAATAAGAAAAACAATACTCCTACTTAACAGCAAGCCAGCAAGCTATCCTGAAAACTATAGACAAATAACTTGCCTTCCGACGTCGTATAAACTATACACATGAGATGATGCCGACGGAGTTTATAGTCATTTAAAAGAAAACTCAATCATGGCAATAGAACAAAAGAGTAATAAAAGAAAGTCATATGGAACAAAGGATCATTTGCTGATAAATAAAGTCATAATGGAGAGCTGTAAAAAGGGAAAGAATCTAAGTATGGCATGGATATATTATAAAAAAGTATTTGACAATATCCCTCATTCATGGATAAAAGAGTGCTTAAAAATGTATACGATAAACCCTATACTAATAGATTACATTGCAGCAACCATGAAACAGTAGAAAACCATTTTGCAGTTAAGCCATGATAAAGGACAAATTATTAATCCAGGGATAAAAATTCAAAGGGGGATATTCAAGCATGACTCTCTGTCACCGCTGCTCTTTTGTCTTGCCCTTAACCCATTAAGCTGTCTACTTAACAGATTAGGTCTTGGCTAGAGTTTGGCTCCCAGAAAACAACAAAGTGTAAAGACTTCTCATCTTCTTTTTGTATATGACTTAAAAATGTATAGTTCATCAGATGAGGAACTCAAAGCACACCTGCAAGTGGTCAAAACATTTTCGGGTGATATAAGAATGTCGTCTGTTCTTGATAAATGTGCTAAAGCAACCTCTAAAAGCAGGAAAGCTGCAACACCAAGAAAACATCAGTTTGGGACAGGAATGTGATATATAAGAACTTGAGAAAGTAGGAGCATATAAATACTTGGGAACTGATGAAGGATCAACAATAAAACATGAACAAATGCAAATAAAACTTAGGAATATTTTGGAAGACTTAAATGAATACCGAAAACAGCACTGACATCTAGAAACAAAGTTCAAGCTATAAACCACTTTGCTCTTCCTTTCCTAACTTACACTTTTGGAGTGATTGACTGGTCCAAAAGGTGTTGGATAGGTTGGATAGGAAAACAAGAAGAATGATTCATGCTCATCAAATGATTTATAAAAATCAGTGCATACCAAGACTATATATTCCCTGTTCTGAAGGAGGTATGGCCCTCCTGGAAATTGATTACATGTATAGATCTGCATTCATGGGACTGCATACACATCTGCTGACCTTACAAGACCCAAATGTAGTGACAGTTTTGAAACATGAGGAGAATAAGTCTAAGATAACTTCCCTGCTTAGTTTAGGAGAAGCATATTGGCGTCAAGCAGGAATGGAAATCAAACCAAAAGTAGATAAAAATCAGGCAGCAACTGAATGTGCCAAAAAACAAAACAAAGAATATAAGGTGAAGGATAGGATGAGAAGGCAAGAAATGTGGAAAATGCATAAATATAGTTGCAAGTATTGAAAACTCTTGGAACAACCTCATGTTGATCAGGATCAAATGCAGAAATGATTAAGGAGAGGTGAATTAAAACCAAAAGGTGAAAGGTTAATATTGGTGCCTCAAAATAGTGGACTACATACACGTTGGTTTACAAAGTCCATTACACATATGGGAGCAACAGACAAATGTAGGTTTTGCAAAACAGAATTGGAAACAGTCACAGACCTTGTTGCTGGTTGTGATATACTAATGGCAGAAGGACTGTATAATGAAAGGCATAATAAAGTGGCAAGAATATTGCATTGGGGATTGTGCAAATATAATATTGAAGCTTCTGAAAAACACTGGAAACATAAGCCACAAAGCATTATAGAAAATCATGAAGTTTATATCAAATGGGATCACCCATTTCCATCAGTTCAAAAAATATATGCAATAAAACAGATATAGTGGTCCATGAAAAGAAAACAAAAATAGCATTGATTATTCAAATCACTACACCCAGTGACTACAGTGTCTTATGTACAGAGAGACACAAAGTCATAAAATACCAGGATTTGGAAGCAGAGACAAGGGCAATGTAAAAGAAGGATACCCATACAGTTCCAATAGTAGTAGGAGCAATGGGTCTTATAAAAAAGAATTTATAATCATACTTAGATATGTTACCGATACATGTAACTCCATATGAATCGCAGAAGGAGTCTTTAATGGGCACATTGTGGGTGCTGCAAAGAGCACTTCTGTCTAACATCAAAGATTGAAACAATACTAATTTCATGGACTTTAATCATACTTTGACATAGGACTGGGGCCCGTTCCTGTCATAGTAATAGACGCACAAAAGACTTGGAGAATTTATAAATGCAAGAGCAAATACAATGTATATGGACAATGTTGAATAACAAATCAAGCAGCAGATTAACCAGCATGTTTTTCAGAGCTAGGAAGAAACTGAAGTACATGGAGAAATGCTGCAGACTCAGGGGCTGTGATTCAGAACCAATTTGGACATTATAACAGTTTGTTCTCAGTTTGGTGAACTATGACACACAGGGTGAGGATGATTCATAGACATGTAGCTTGATAGTAGTGGCTGAGAAAAATAGGGTTATCAGCAACATATGCAAATGAACATATAATGACATGGAGATGAGATACATTATGGAAGTAAGAGCATTGCTGAAAGCAAATGAGGACTGAAGAACTTGACTACATGGTTCAGAAAAGTTTAAAAATTGCTGGATAACATTCTGTGGACGACAAGCTTGTACACCATAATTTCTCAGTGAATAGATAAAGTGACAACATTAAGATGCCAGGAGGAGCATCTGCATAACCAGCATATGTTAGGATCAACCATGTTGTCAACATCTGTGTACCTAACTACCAAATCCAGGACAGGAACATTTTGAAATGTGATAGTCTTGACAGACACCATATCTTCATGTGGATTACCTTAGGATGTGTGGGCTACCAATCCCCGAGGACACTAAAGTATGTGTAGCATTGACCCTCCTCTCTACACAGACCTTCCTGTGGCTGTCAAGGGACATGGTGGGTGTGTCACTGGCATCTGCCTCATGCATAATACTCCAGTTTCTTCATGTCATACTGCAGAATATGGAGGAGCATATGTGCCTTCCTCAAACTTCACAGGTGATAACCTCCTATATGTGGACATTATATGGCACATTCCATTTCCCTAGGGCATTAGGGGCCATTGAGTGTACTCCAGTTGCCACCAAGGACCCATATAGTCCACATGGACATGAGTACATCAACCAGAATGTTTTCCACTCCACTAACTGCCATGATGGGCAAAGCACAGGGTATTACTTAGAATGAGTCTGTGCACCACCACTGCAGTTCCCAATGTTCTCTCATGTGACAAACATCAAATCTATACCAGTTTGTGTAGGGTGATTTGCCATAGGGATATCTTACTGGTGACAATTGATATGCCTGGAGACATGGTCCATGATACCAATTTGAAACCCACAGACCATGGCTGGGACGACATATAACTCTGCACTGTCATACACCAATGACATCATCAAATATGTGTTCAGATTATTAAAAGCCTGATTCTTTTGCCTAGATTCTTCTGGTGTTGCAATGCGGTATGCTTTATAGACCTGTAGCCAAGATATTTGTTGTCTATGCAGTGCTTCAAAATATGGTAGAGTGTAGATAATTAGAGAAGTGGATCGCAATGAAAGGAACAGACAGAGCCAGGAGCAGATAAGGCACAATGTAAAAAGCTATTTGAGGAGCTGGATGCAATGGAACTCCATGCAGAAAAGAGATGGGCGCAATATATTGCAGCAGTGGCAAACAGGCAGCCATACCTCTCAACCTCTTATAAAAAGAAATTTGGACAAAAACATAAAGGGGGCACAAAGGCCCACAATTAAGGAACATTTTTAAATATTGTTATAAACTTAGAAAGCTGATAGAATAATAGGCTTTAATTTAGCATCAAATTTCTGAAGAGTATATAGTCTGAAACTCAAATGTCTGCCATTCTTTTCAGACAAAAATATGAGGCAAAAATCTGGACAGTTGAGACGTATGCAGACAGCATCTGATCCACATTTACAGGTCAGAATAGACACAATGTATATTAAAAACTGATGTAAGCAATACTATATTTAGGTGTTGCGATGGGAACCCCTTGTGCAAATACATATGCAAATTTAACATTAGCTGATTGGGAGGAGTTGCATGTATTTGGTGAAGCTAACAATTGGAAGAATATGATTTTATTTTATGTCAGGTTTGTAGATGATTTGTTTTTAATCTGGAATGGAATGAGAGATGAACTAAATATGTTCATGCAATATTTGGATAACACAACCAGTGTTTTTCTATTTACTGTCAATGCTTTTTACAGTACTTTTGACTTCCTGGATATAAGGTTGAGCAAGGATATGGAAGGTGTTATTAAATCATCTATCCACAGGAAACCATGTTGGAAAAATCATTATTTATCATGTAACAGTATGCACCCTAAACGTGTTTTCAAAAATATAATAAAAGGGCAACCTCTCAGAGCCTCTAGGATGTGTATGAATGATGCTGACTTTCATCATGAATTAGAGTTGTTACAGTGCAGGTTAGGATTTCTCGGCTATAAGAACTATGAAATAGAGAATACGTTTAATGAAATGCACAATCAAAGAGGCACATGAGGTACGCCATGGCTATATAGGGAACCTAAACAGGTTCAAGCCTCTAGTAACCTTAAGTCAGGCTCCTTAAGGGTCTGTCTGAAATATAGTAGTGATGTGGATGTTGTCTGCTGTATTATTGATGATAATTGGAAGATTTTCTTGACTGATGATAATTTGAAGAAATGTATTGGGAATAGGCTTTTTGTTTTTAAAAATAATTTGAACTTAAAGAGGAGACTGTGTAAGGGGATTTCTCCAACCAATGTGGTTAAACCATCTAGAATAGGAATGTTCCCATGTTGACACTGCAAAGTCTGTCCTTTTATCAGCTTGGAGAATAGGTTTGTTCATCCAATCACAAACAGTGTTTATCATCCCCATTTATATGCCGACAGTACTACCAGCAACGTTGTCTATCTGGCTAAGTGTGGACAGTGCTGTTCGTTTTAAGTATGTAAAATGAACAGGCTGTTGAAGGATCGAATTTTATAACATATGATAAACATTGGATTACGTGTAAATATAATTCTTTAACAAACCATATTGCCTCACATAATACTCACATTTTCTCTTTTATGGCCTTACAAGTTATATCTGTTACTGCAAGGGGTGGGGATATTAAAAATAATACTGAGAGTGTGGAATATAATTGGACAGCAGAGTTTTTGGCTGACAAACCACCTGGCCTGAATTGTGTACTTCTTATAAACCCTATATTAAAGAGAAGATTTTACTACTAATTGGCTAATAGCTACTATATATAAATATATATATATATATATATATATATATATATATATATATATATATATATATATATATATATACTTGGTTTTAGCATTGTTTTTGCACTTGTTCATATCGTTGTTTCTCATTTTATTAAAGGTTGTTTTATGTTTTTTTCAGCATGGTGGTCTATGTAATTCTTCTTGTTTTTCCTTTGGTTTTCTACCATTGTGGAGCTTTAATCCTTCTTGGTCTCCTGTTTATCATATATTTAGGTTATGTGGTATGGTGCTGTGCACTGATTAGCCATGCTGTGCATCAGACATTACTGAAACATATTTAACACAGAGTGGTGGGCAGAGCACATTTCTCATTGTATCTACAGGTGGGTGGGGCACAAAGACAGGGATTAGCAATGGCTATATAAGAGGAGGTGGTGATGGAGCAGAGATGTAGAACTGTTATGATTTTATAAAGTAGGGATAGTGGGGGAAGCTGAGTATACTCCGTAGGAAGGGGATGGAGCTTCCACATGGAAGCAGGGTTGCACACAGTTGGGGCCAAAGGTCAGAGATGCAGTAAATGACATAAGGCTGCACTGGCTGTGATGCAATAGTGGTTGTGGATACACAGTTGGGAGTGATGCAGTGAGTGGCCTCGGTCACGGGAGCATCCCCATCATGGAATGGCACAAACAGTAACATCCACTGACATGGAAGATGTGAAGCTCTTGCATGGCTTGTTATGAGTTTTGGTTAACTACCATGTAGGGTACATCCATGAGGGTGTCTACATTGTGCCACAACAGTAGATGGAAATGAGGAATTGACATACCCACAACTCTGACAGAGGAATGCCAGGCACATGTACAGTGGTGATCCTGGCACATACAGGATGGAGAACCTATGGGGACAGCAATGTCTGCAAGGATGCTCTCCAATGACACATACCTGTGACTTAGGTAATGCAGGTTCTTGCATATATCAACATACATGCCAGTCAGTATATTGGTCATCCCAGCTATGGCATTGGAGGCATTGTCCTGTACATGGAACACTGCCTTGCATGTCCTCTAATTTATGACAATTGTGATAGCAATTTTGGGCAAGAAATGGGAGACATAGTAATGGATACCTCTGGACCAACACTCCTTAGTGGTGTCATCATTTTCTATTGTTGTGGTGTCACTATCCATTGCAGATGTGTTAGTTACTGACAATGGTGCACCTTGTGTTGGGCTGCCAGACATGTGATGTCTTTCCATACCTAGTGGGTAGGCAGGAAAATTTTCCATAGTTAACACAGCAGTGTTGGTGGATGCAGGCAGGAGGGTGTCTTCCACAGTAAGCATTGCTGATTGTGACACTGTTATTGGACTGTACCAAGATGAGGATGATATCACTGTCAAGTTCAGAAGCTGCACTGACATTTGACATGTCCAGGCGCATCATGTCTGACCCCATAACAACTGAAGCTGTGAAGATGGAAAAGTAAACATTTGTGTGTAAAACTAACATGTCACAATCCCACAACCTAGCACCATCACCGAAAGAAATAACAGATCATACAAACAACTAAGACACACACACCTTGAGGTGTTTTCTGTCATACTGCATCATAGATATGCCTTTAGGGAAGACATGTTGGTGCTTTCCAGAAGTATTCTAATGACAGTGGTGTGGAACAAGACTGTGCTGTTGCCTTAAAGAATAAAAAACATGGTACCTCTCCATGAGAGACACTTAGTGTTGTGCCTAGTTCAGCCCATGTATCCAGGTGTCCATCAGGTACCATCATCATCCTCTCAGTGGCTCCCGGCAGAGACACCAAGAAATTCTTTGTATTAGTGAGTGTGGTCTGTGATGGTAGTTCCCCCACTTGGAGTCATCCTATCCCATGCAGTTACTTGGCTCAATGTATGGGCATGCGGTATCATGCCAATGACCGTGTGGCAAACTTGTTGTGTCAATCAGGTGTAGCCAGCAAAGGCATTCTTGTATGTCATTATGTTCTGTCTCACTACCATATGATATGGGCACATATCTGACACCATCAATGCATGCCTTTTGTGGTGACACTAGTGCACTCGAAACTCTCCTTAGCATGGAGAACATCGATATCTGTGCAGTAACAGAAACCTGGTTCAAGGCTCCTGAGAGCACCCCAGCACTACCAGGTTATACCTCATACCATGCTTTTCGGCCCCAAAACTTGGACTGAACCACAAAAGGAGGGGGAGTATCAATATTCGTCAAAGATACCCACACCTCCAGGTTGGTGGCACAGCACGAAGCATCAGAGACTATCCATGTGCAACTAACAGTGGGTAAAACTGCCTTCCAGTTTATAGCCTGCTACAGACCACCCTCCCAAACCCAGGAACTCCACTCGGCCTTCCTGAGAACACTGGAAAATATGAAGGTCTCTCCAAACACCATTATATTGGGTGACTTCAACTACCCAAACATAGACTGGGAGCATTACTCTAGCTCCAACACCCCAGCCCAAAGGTTCCTAGAATTTATAAACTCAAATGCTATGGAACAACTTGTTACCACTTCCACAAGAGGGGAAAACATACTGGACCTGATCATCACCAACATGGGGGCTCTATGCTCCAGACCAGAAGTGTATCCCTCACTGGTAAGATCAGACCATAAAATAATCTCACTGGATAGTCACATCCCGACCCCACCCCCTGCCCAGAAAACCACAGTGAAAACTTCTAACTTCTAAAGCAAATTTCACACTCCTCAAAACCGAGGTGGAATCCTTCAAAGCCCCGAGCCTGTGGAAACCCGCATCGGGCCTAGACCATAGAATCCTTTATAAACGATTCTATGAACACCTTCAGGAATGCATGGATCATGCAATCCCAAATAAAACCAAGACCCAATCCTCCAAAGGCAGACGTCCTGTCTGGTGGATCCCAGCGATAAACAAACTATGCAATAGAAGGAGGAAGCTACTACATGATAGAGCAAAATCCCAAAAAGGGAAGGCATCTCTGATCAGTATTAGCAAAAAACTACGGGCACTCATAAAATCATCTAAGGCCAGCTTCGAGAGAAAAATTGCACAGGACACTAAGGATAATCACAAGGCTTTCTTTAGTTATGTTAGGAACCTGGGTGGGAATTCCCAGATATCCTCAGAATTAGTCCAAAATGACAAAAAAATACACCGAACCCACAGACATTGCCAACATCCTAGCTGACAGGTTCAGCGCAAACTCCCCCCGCCCTCCCCACCAAAAGGGCAAATATCTATCCCAGCAGAGTGCTGCCCTCCTGACATCTCAGATGCTCAGGAAAGAGCCGCCCTCTCCAAAGCAAAAAACACAGCATCAATGGGACCAGATGGTGTCCCGGGCTGCATCCTACATGAACTCCAAGAAGAGCTAAACAAAACATAAAACTACTGTTCAATCTCAGCCTTACTACAGGATATGTACCCAAAGAGTGGCGTACAGCAACGGTGGCCCCTCTCCACAAAGGTGGTGCCTCAACGGATCCTGGAAACTATCGCCCCATAAGCCTGACTAGCTTGGTCTGCAAAGCTATGGAAAGGATCATCATGGACCTTATAAATAAAGATATTGGGGACCTACAGACACTGGATCCTACCCAGTTCGGCTTTGTTAAGGGCAGATCCTGCCTCTTAAACCTGGTCGATTTCTTTGAAACAGTCACCAAGGCCATTGATGAGGGGAAGGTGGTCCACACAGCCTACCTGTACCTCGCAAAATCCTTCGATACAATACCCCACTCAGGCATTATAGATAAGCTCACCAGCTTAAATATAAACCCCTATGTCACTAGATGGATTGCAAACTGGCTCAAGGACATAACCCACATGGTTAGAATTGCTGGAGCCATGTCAGACTCCAAACCAGTTACAAGTGGCGTCCCACAAGGCTCAGTCCTGGGACCTCTCTTGTTCGGTATATATTTCTCAGAGGTACAGGCCAACACGGAAGGACTGTGGCTGACCAAGTTCACAGATGACTGCAAACTGGGTGCCATAATCGATTCTCCAGCCAACACAAGCATCCTCCAAAAGGGCCTCATAGAAACAGACAACTGGTGCCAGAGCCATGGCCTCAAGCTAAATGCCAAAAAGTGTATAGTCATCCCCTTTGGCAAAAACAAAGTACCCACAATTTACCACATAGGTGGTAATCCATTAAGTATGGAAGAAGTAATTAGGGACCCAAGTTGATAGCAATCTCTCATTTGACAATCACGTGGCCAAAGTGGTTAGAAAAACATTTTATATAGCCCACCTAATCATGAAGGGATTCACATCTATATCAGGGGAGGTCATCGTGCCTCTTTACTCATCCCTTATCAGGCCCATAATTGAGTACAATGCCCCTTTTGGGATGTACCTTACCAGACATTTGCAGCAACTGGAAAGACCCCAAAAGTACCTCACCAAGAGGATCAAAGGGCTCAAACAGATGCCATATGCTGCCCGGTTAAAGAAACTCCAGCTCTACTCAGTGGCATACCGCCTACTCAGAGGCAATCTGTGCCTGACGTATAAAGCCATGTCCAACCCGGAATTAATGGACATGCTGCACCTCAGAAAATCCAAATCCCATTGAGCTACGTTCTCGAGAGTCTTGAATCTCAGCACTGAAATAAATAGGACATGCTGGAGGGACAGATTCATAACCCAAAGGCTCCCTTCACTCTCAGTCCAGGTTAGGCAGAGTCCCTCATTGACTCTCTTCAAGAGGAATCTTGATGAGTGGATGGGGATCGTAGGTTTACCCCGGGTATCACTTCTGTGTCACTGTTAGACAGAGGCACAGTATACTAACCTCGAAAAAGGGCATAGGAAAATTAATTTAAAATGGGTGGCGAAAGCCAAAAATATTCTGGCTAGGCTTATAAATGCCCTAGGGCAGATAGCCTAGTATGAACCTATGAACCTATTAGCACTGGATTATGTTGCTCTGTTATGCTGTCCAATCTGACTGCATCATGTGATGTTTGTAATGTGTGTCAATGTGATTCAGCTACCATTTTACCTTCTTGGTTCAACCTGCCAAGTTGCTATGGTTTCTGTAAGTGCTGATACTTGAATGGCTCTCATATGGTCCAAAAAGGAGACAAATATCTTTCTGCAGCTACTGCATCTGGCAGTACTGGGAGCCCTAGTGAACTTATATGATCATCTTCAGTACAACAAGGGTGGTTGGCATTGTGTTGCTGAGGCAGTGGGTGAGGTCCTCAGCTTCAACCACTCTGATAAGTAGTTCCTGCATTGGTACAGCCAGTGAAAGAGATATCACTGATCTTGTCTACCAGTGGGAAGAAAAGGTTAGAGACAGGGAGCCTAAATTCTGTGTTATGTATGACTAACTGATTATTAGTTTTACATTTGTGGGCATTACTGTCTGTTATAAATTACTGATGTTAATGGGCATGCTCTTTAGTTTTTTCCTTTTCTCTTCTCTGTTTTTCATCACAGGAGGAGAGAGAAGAAAATAAAGTGATCTGCAAGAGGATGCTGGCACAGCTATTCAAGTGCCAAGCTATGCATAAAGTTACTGTTTTAATGCATCTCCACCTCCCCTCCCCTCCTTAGCCATATGGGATTGCAATGCTGCTGACTGACTGCACTAGTGTATCTAGTTTTGCTTAGCTTTAACTGCAGCAGTGCTTCTACATTTGCTGTGTTTAACAGAGTTTCTACTTTTGTTTCAATGTAGCTTCACCAGTGTATTTATTTTTGCATTACCTTCACCAGTTCTCACAGGTTTGCTTTGATTTGTGCATCATTAAATATTTACATGCAGTGGTGTTGCCTTTCTTACCATCAGGTGTTCCTGTCATTACCTTCCTACTACAGACCGTACCACCTGTGATGGAACATTGCACTTAAGGATATAAGTTCCTGTTGTGTTGGTATTGATCTATGCCTCTAACCTTGATGACATCATGCAGCTACTTAGCACTGGCCTTCACATACTTGCCAATTAAATGACCTCTGCCTGTCTTCTTACACCTGGTATACCTTTGGCATGTGGCAGCTGAGCCACCATGTAGTGATGTGCCAAACTTCTCAACTGTCCAGATTTTCACTGAACATCCAGATTTTTGCCTTGTATCTTTGGTCTGTTTCTCCAAAAATGTGTGGTTTTCTGGCAAATCACTGGCAAATCCTTGAGGACTGAAGTCAGAAAATAATGGTAGATATTTGATTTTCAAATTTCATACCCTTCAGAAAATTCATGCTAATGCAAAACTTTCTAAGTTTGTAAGAGCAATATTTAAAAGTGTCTCTATTTTTGAGCCTTTGTCTCCCATTATTTGTGGCTCTGTCCAGATATTTGCTGTAAGAGGTTGAGTGGTATGTATGGTGTTTGTCATAGCAAAGCATTGCTATGATCCTTTCTAGTCATCTGTGCTCTCCTGTTGGTGTTCAGAGACATGTCATAGATGGTCTAGGGCTACCTTGAGTGATATATCATGGCACTGACCATGTAGTGTATGCTTCTGCCTATAATCTTTTCAGGATTGTGTAGAAAATTATCACAGACTGGCTGTTCCTGCCTAGTTTAGCTGCAATTTCACTCACTCTGATTGACAGCTACACACTGTGCTACTAACTTATGCAACAGTGATGGAGTACTTCCCCTGCCATGTAGTCAATATGTTTCTGTACTGAGCCCAAGCCTGTGCATCATTTTCATGTTGCCATTGTTGAGCTTACTGCATTTCTCACCTTTCAGGGTTTGTAATTTGAAACAGTGTCGCACAGACTACTGATAATTGCTTTTGGGTTGTATTTCTTCGTATGGCTGTATTTTTACTATTATTATTGTTATTAGTGGTAGTAGTTGTATCCTTTGATGTTTTGTTTCTCTCCATTTATTCCTAAATTTTCTATAGTGTCAGCCATGCAGCCAGAGGCAGAGTGGCAGTGTCCACCATATCTGGCTCTTGCCTTACCACCACCTACTGTGTCTACAGCTGTATCTCAGGCAGCTGTTCTGAAAGGTAATGACAGTTATCCTGTGAGGGGTGATCTGG
Organism: Protopterus annectens; assembly: GCF_019279795.1. NCBI lineage: Eukaryota > Metazoa > Chordata > Ceratodontiformes > Protopteridae > Protopterus > Protopterus annectens. Next base: position 1,771,103,992 of record NC_056735.1, on the reverse strand, counting down.
AGAGGTCATCAGTGGCCACTAGTGCTGCTTTGCTTCTGCGGGAAATATGGTTTCCATTGGGGAGTGGCAACAAGGGAGCCTATTTGGTAATTCAGTGCAAAGCCATAGCAAGATCATCAGGCACCTTGTGCAGTCCTCAGATGGGCACCTCTCCCCATCCTGAAGTTAAGGACAGAAAGTTAATAAATAAAATAACTAAATGGCTGTCTATCTAACAGACTCCTTGTTACAGCTGACTAAAACAATTCACACACACACACACACACACACACACATATATATATATATATATATATATATATATATATATATTTATTTATTTGAAATGTGATTTCTAAAATAAATGCTGGTGCTCACTACAGCACAGTGACATCTGCCAGTTGTGATCCTGAACAGCTGATACAGAGGGTTGCAACCTCTATTTTACCCCACCCTAGTTACAGGGTGACCTGGGGTAGGTGGAGGATCTAATAATAGCTGTTAAGGGCCAATGGCTGGACACACTAAATGGCACCCTGGGGTAATCATCATGCAACCTGTGGAGTTCCTCAGCTCTGCTAGGCTATTAGTGTCTGGATTCAGCTTTGAGAGAGGTCATAAAACTAACTAGCTTCTAGATAGCTTCCCCATTCTGCAGGCTTGCAGGCGGTCTTTATCCCACTTTGTCTTCTTTAAAGGTGCTTCCCTTCCATGTCCTTCTCAGTATGTTGTCTACTCCTCTCCATCACCATGTGTCTTTCCTCATTCTGTCTTGGTCTCTGTTTTGTGGCTCTCGTATATTATATTTGTTACCTCCTCTCCTCTCTGCCTTTGTCTGTTATTTATGTCCATTTGTGAATCCCGAACACCTTCCCTTCTACTCCTTGTTACTTCTCAAAAAGAAAGGTGCCTGTCCCGCACAATAAAAAAAAACCTTTTCCTTCCCACTGTCCAACTGTGTGCATTTCTGTTTGCTCCTCTCCTTTATTATTGTCCTATCCACCCACTGCCTTCCCATTTATAAGATGAAATTGGTAGGAACTTTGCTGTGTAGCCCTTGTCTGGGTTCTCATCTCTGCTTTAGTGCAATGAAGTAGTACAACATTACACAGTTGGAAGCAACTTGTTACAAGTATACTACCCCATGAAGATTGGGTGAAGATGGGTGAAGGCTTCCATCCTAGCCAGATAGAAATTTGGAGATAATTCTGTCATCTGTACACATTCTACATATATTGGAGTTTTCTACCTCCCCAGCTGTGTCTTTTTTTTTTTTTTTGCTTCCTGTGTATGTATGCAAGTTTAACTTGATTTTAATATTTTTGAACTGTATTTAATGCAGTCTACCCTAGGACACTGTAGCACACTTTGATTGTCACTGTATGGCAGATCTACATGATACAGTTTTTCCATTCATTCAGGTCGCATTTCACTCCATTCGTATTTATCCAGCTTGCAAAACATTACTTATATGGCATGTCACATTATGCAACATTATTGCATAATGCAAGCTTAGGCAACTCTCTGTGCCATATTCAAATCATTAGGAATCCACCTCACATCACTATGACATCTGAGTGTGGAAGCAGCACAGTCACATACACACACAGAGGTGTGGTAATGCTCCAATTAAATAAATACATAAATAAACAGTCTTTATTCTTAATAAGTATTAATATGGCTATATGTTTCGGGAGTTAAGAAAGGGCCCCTAACCTTACATTTCCTTGAATTAAAACTATCACTGCTCACTTTAATGGATCTGAAATCAAACACTTATATATAGTATATAAGCAGATGGTCTCATGAACATATACATACAGAAGGCAAATGGATATGTCAGAATCAACTATTCTACCAGCATAAATTCCCAACATACCAACATACTTCTTCTGCAATTCTGGGTAGTTGTTGAAAATATTGATAAATGCGCTGTAAATAGCCTAGGCACTTACCATATTTACATTTTCAAATATCAGATTGTTAAGAAATCCTAGAATCTTCAGCTCAGCGAATTCCATCAAAAATGATGCAGCAGATCAGTTATAAATCTATATTAAAGGCATAAAGTTGCATGCAGTACTAACCTTCGAGAATAACCTGCACGTAATCTTGGGCAGACATCTTATCCTTTCTTACAAAGCACTGGTACGCCCCTCCATCGCTTTTGGTCATGCCATCCAGTACTAGCTTCTCGTTGTTATTTCCACTAATTTTCACATTGTTTCCAGGACTGATGATTTCACCATTTCTGTACCAAGATAGTTCGAAGTCTTCAGCTCCTGTCACAGCACAGGAAAGGGAGACCTGACCTCCTATACTGCTCTTCACTTTACGTGGGCTGATTGTAGCACTTAGTGGCTCTGTGGGTTTCAGAAAAAAAATATATGTTTAAGATGTTTATTCTCAATTACATTTTTTTAAAATCCTGCAATAGGTATATGAACACATATTCTTAATAAATTAACATATAATTATCATGGCTGTATCTGTTGTACTATCTCCAATCACTGCCTAAAGCAATGGATCCTTGTACAAGGTATTGCACAAAACAGATGAACAACATTGTGTGTTTACTCATTTGACTATCTTGATAATATAAAAATAATAATATAAAAATATCTATAGCTTTAAGAAGACTGACCTTGAATACCATAAAATAGCATGAGTTCACAACAGGAATATAAATGGCTTAACTTATTGATTGAAGGACATTTTCCATAATATGGCCTAATTCATGAATGTTACTGACACCTGTGCAATGACATCTGCCACGCAGTTGTGCAAAAAACCTACCAAAAACAGAAGGTAATTGGCCTTTCTGCCTCAAGTGAAGTGATCTTGGATTGATTATTTATTTATTTATTTTATAGTAATGCAGAATAAGAGGTGCATCAACCACAGCTGTGGGCTGTGGAGTACTTTTCTTTCACAGAAAAGAATGTGATATTTAAGTGGATGCAATCTCCAGATGTATCCTATAACAAATATAATTAGTTTTAAGTTAACTGGAAAAGAAAATAATTCCTTCTCTGCACTTAATGGAATGAAATATTTCCTGTGTTTTTGTCAAACAGCCTTTTTTTATGGGTATTTGGCAAATGCACTTTTTATAGTTTATAATGAGAAAATGTGTTTGATAAATGAATCTGTAAGCCAAGTCTCATACAAAGACATTTTTTAAATTCTGTTACTTCTTTTTTGAATTCCTGGTATATCATTTAACATGATGCAAAATTACCCTTTTGGATCCCTAATATGACTTTGAGAAGAAATTTGAAATTTTAAGAACTTGCCATAAATGTAGATTAAGGTAAGCAGATGTTTACTTCTGACAGTGCTTTGCATAGTATTAGACAAAACTGCAGCAACTGTTTTCTTCAACTTCTGATATGTGCACCAGTAATCCAACATTTTCATCACATAACTAATAATACCAAATGGAAATAATTTCTCCATGGGCTAATGGAGAGAAGACAGCTGCTAACTTCTAAAGGCTCCATTATTTTGCAGTAATACCCATACTGCAGAATATTATTACACTCTTAAAACTGAAACTGGCAGAAAAGGAGTGTTTTACTTTGACATTTTAAGTAAAGATTCAGATTCATCTTTTTGCAAGACTCCCGCATTAAGTATTTCTGCATGCAACTTTTATGAGTTGGACATGTATGGTTCTTTTATAGTATCTGTCTGTTTCATATGCACATGTGTGTGTGTGTGTGTGTGTGTGTGTGTGTGTGTGTGTGTGTGTGTGTGTGTGTGTGTTTGTGCATGTGCCCACTTGTGTTTACGCGCATGTTTTTATGCTTTAAAAATATATCTGTGTAGTTGGCATCTGCCTGTTCCAGTGTAACGTGCAATCATTATTTGCCATTTGTTTCTAAATCAGCACATGGTACTTGAGTCCCCAGCTGAGCCTCCAGACTTTTTGTATATTTCTGTTTTCCTTAACTACTTAGCATATGGATGTATGCTACTCAGTTTGTTAATGCCTACTTACTGATATTGCTTTCCGCACCCTTACCTAGTTGGTCAAAAGCTAAAGCAACTAGTTTCCTCCTTTTCATGAAACTATCACTCAGAAATATTTAGGTTCTGAGAATGGTGGCATTTTAAAATTAAGTATTTTCCTGATCAGTTCCTTTTCTAAGTACTGTCACAGTTTTTATTTCCACTGCTTTTTCTAGCTGGCTCAGTAAGTTAAGCATTACATTTTGTCCTTTTTAAAGGGTTACTTCTTTTACAAAACATCCATCCATTTACAACTCCTTTCTCCCATTTTTGCACATGGGGTCGGGGTGTCACTTCACCAGTGACAATCATCTAGCACCAATATCTGACATTTAATGAAGATGCACATAGTGGCTGTTTTGGCACCACACTGCTGCTCCTGTAATAGGAATCCTATCTATGCGCACTGTCACCTATAACCTTCCTGTGCTGTTGTACACATTGCGTGGCATTTACATGCTATGTGTCTTCCTTTGTAGTACGCTGAATTTGCACAATGCTTTCTTTATTAATTTGTTTTTAAGCTTCTACATTTTAGTGGTCATTACTTTTAAGATTCTGAGCTCAAGAAAATCTCACATAGCAGTATGTTTGCAGATTTTCCATCTTTCCTTATCATTTGGGATGTAAATCTACTTCACCTTTGCAGATTCGTGCACAATCAAAAAAAGTTCTTTATCAAAATATACAGGAAGACCTACTATTCTTCAGGAAGGATCAATCTCTTTTTTTTTATTTCTTTACAAAAAGGTGGCCATCTCTAGCCAACATAAGGAAGAACTCTGACATTTTCAGCTGAACTCGTAGGGGGATTCTACTACAGGCAAATAGTTTTATTTTTTAACATAAGGAGCTCAATTAGGTCAATTCCCGCAGATGAAACAAAAGAGCACATACCTGTCTATTTAGAAGATAGCAAAGAATAAACTTATGGAATCAGTGATTAAAATGTACAAATAATCTCACCAGAGGTTCATAAATAAATAACATTTTAGAGCACTCCTATTCTCAATGAATGAACACCAAAACCTGAAACAACCATAAACAGCTTAAGAAAAAAAAACTGTGTAATCTGATATATTGTACTATACCTCCAAATGGTATAACCAAGTCTAATTCCAATGCAATTTAGACAAAAAGAAGAAAATGCCCATAACAATATTTCCTTTTCATTCTTAGCAAAGAAATTACTCCTAAATAATAATTGATTTTTTCCCTAAATGTGCTATGTATTTTTACGTTTCTACATTTATTTACTTAGTTGCTTGAAACTGAGGTATTTTATTAATTCGAGAAAAACAATTCAGTAATAACACTGCATAGACTAAATTAAATAACAATGATAATTAAAAACAGTATACTTCTGAGAATGCATACAGCACATTGCCACATTTTATTTTGTATTAAACAAGTACTTCTCTATTCATTAAAAATACTGCTTCTATCCCTTTGTGAAACCAGAAGTATTGTTTGTCAGTGTAGAACATATTCCATTTACTCTATTTGATCAAACATGGGTATAAATACAGTGTGTTGTGGGAACTGTTGCACCCTGCCTCTTAGTATTAGAGCCCAATTCCAAAAGACTTACTGTCAGTGCAAGTGACCACTCACACTGAGAGCAGGCTGACAGTCTGGTCCCTGGTGAAAGCCTGGTTATAGATAGGCCTTACACCAAAGTAAGTTACTCACACTGAGAGCAGGCTGACAGTCTGGTCCCTGGTGAAAGCCTGTTTATAGATAGGCCTTACACCAAAGTAAGTCATTCACACTGAGAGCAGGCTGACAGTCTGGTCCCTGGTGAAAGCCTGTTTATAGATAGGCCTTACACCAAAGTAAGTCACTCACACTGAGAGCAGGCTGACAGTCTGGTCCCTGGTGAAAGCCTGTTTATAGACAAGCGTAAGTCACTCACACTGAGAGCAGGCTGACAGTCTGGTCCCCTGGTGAAAGCCTGTTTATAGATAGGCCTTACACCAAAGTAAGTCAATCTCACTGAGAGCAGGCTGACAGTGTGGTCCCTGGTGAAAGCCTGTTTATAGATAGGCCTTACACCAAAGTAAGTCATTCACACTGAGAGCAGGCTGACAGTCTGGTCCCTGGTGAAAGCCTGTTTATAGATAGGCCTTACACCAAAGTAAGTCACTCACACTGAGAGCAGGCTGACAGTCTGGTCCCTGGTGAAAGCCTGTTTATAGACAAGCCTTACACCAAAGTAAGTCACTCACACTGAGAGCAGGCTGACAGTCTGGTCCCCTGGTGAAAGCCTGTTTATAGATAGGCCTTACACCAAAGTAAGTCACTCACACTGAGAGCAGGCTGACAGTCTGGTCCCTGGTGAAAACCTGTTTATAGATAGGCCTTACACCAAAGTAAGTCACTCACACTGAGAGCAGGCTGACAGTCTGGTCCCTGGTGAAAGCCTGTTTATAGATAGGCCTTACACCAAAGTAAGTCACTTACACTGAGAGCAGGTCTTTTGGAATCTAGCCCCTGGTGTACGCCTGTTTATAGATTGGCCTTACACTGAAATAAGTCACTTACAGTGAGAGTAAGGGTGGTATTCATTGTCCGGGTCTTCGCAGTTTCCTAGTTTTGATCTGCAAAGAGAAGTACTCTGAGGTTATGAAAATACCAGACTTTCAGAATAACTATGTACATTCAGAGGACTTTGTATGAACACAGCCCCCATCAGAAATGCATAACATGATTAACACATAAACTATAGGGGAACAGTTACTGCACTGTTAATAGGTTTTATATGTATGCACATGAGTTTGATTCATATACGTTAATCTATAATGAACTCATTTACATACAAAGTGCATAAATAGCTTTGACGTTATGCCAGAAAGCAGTCGTTTTCAGTGAGAATACAGAGATGCTAGAGGAGCTGAGCTGGTACTTCTGCATACCTGGATAGTTTACTGAAGGGGTCACTTGGGCAAATGTTTTATTTTAGTGCTTGTGCATACCTGGATATTTTACTGAAGGGTTTTCTTCGGTGAGTGTTTCATTTCATTGCTTCTGCATACATGGACATATTACTGAAGGGGTCGCTTGGGTGAATGCTTCATTTTAATGCTTGTGCATACTCAGAAATGTTATTGAAGGGGTTACTGGGGAAAATAATTAATTTATGTGTAAGGGAAGTGCTTGTACATATATGGTCAGGCCGCTAAATTGATCACCTTGCAAAATAATTAATTGCACCATTTTAGTGGTTGTGCATATTTAATATAAATGAATGAAGGGGTTGCTTGAGGAAATAATCACAGAAGTGCTTGTGAATACTTGGACAAGCAAGTTTGTGGATTGCAATTCCAATATCAAATGCAAAGCACCACATTTAAGAATGGATGTGCATACTACAGGGTTGAAGACTTGTTGTATCTTTCGGCTTTTCCCAGTTAGGGGTCGCCACAGCGGAAGTCTGGTCCGCTAATGATTGGCAGTAGATTTTTACGTACCGAGCTGCCAGCCCTGATGCACAACCTTCAACGAAGGTACGCCCATTCACGCATGTCTCCACACAGAAGACGCTTTAGCTGAGAATTGAACAGGACAACGTCTTACTGTGAGGCGACAATGCTACCGCAGCACCACCACCACCACCACAGTTGCACTACAGGGATGCAGACTATGAATTGCAAAGCTGTCTTAGTATAATATGCTTTACAGCATTTCTCATTTGCATCTCATTATTTTTTTTTTCAGGCCTTGTGCATTAGGATAAATGGCGTCTGAATCGCACCTTTGCTATGCTTATTCATAAGCATCAGGGATACCCTTAATCGCATTTGCTCAAGCAAATATGAATACTGCCTCAAATTTTCTGGAATCTGACCATTGGACTAGCTAAAAAAGTAACTCAATATCCTGTATTAGATACATTAGTAATAAAGTAGGTTTGCTAGATATTACATAAAAATAGCAAGATGACAGCAGGGTGTATGCTTTTGTGATGTAAGAAGGCCTGTCTAACTCAACGTATCATGGACTTTGATAATATTTAAAGCAACAATAAAAAATAGCTATCTATGCATATATATATATATATATATATATATATATATATATATATATATATATATATATATATATATATATATATATATATATATGGGTTCATGTCAAAAGAAAGTGACTACACGAAGCGAAACCATCGACATTCGAAAACATCGAACAGTAACAGTACAGAAAGGAAGGATAAGGCCACAGTCCTGCAAAGGGGAAGTAAAGGATATGATATGATACTGCACCCATACTATATATATATATATATATATATATATATATATGTCGATATATATATACATATACACACACACATATATATATATATATATATATATAGATATATAGATATATATATGTATATACATATATAGCTAGATAGGTAGATAGGTGTACTTCGAACCATCAAAGTACAAAAATATTGAACAGCTGGTGATCAATCCTGAAAGATCAAAAGTCAAAACAATGGGAAAAAAAAAACAATGGAAGGGGCACCCCCTCTCGCACTAATTAAATATACCAACTCCAAGATTGCTCTACAGGAGGAAAAGGGAAAATTCCCCAGATCCCCACTGTGTACAACCTTGGATGGACTTAACACTGTCAGAAATGATCAAATGACTTTCAGTCACTTTTGCCAGTGTTAAACGTGTTCAAACTTATGAAAGTTCATTCATACGGACCACTGTCATATATATATATATATATATATATATATATATATATATATATATATATATATATATATATATATATATATATATATATATATATATATATATATATATATATATATAGCTGTAGATATAGATAGGTTTACCTGTATGTATATAGATGTGTGTGTATATTATAGTTAAAGCAATAACAGAGGAATGGAATCGCCTAATAAATACTACTTATTTTATCTTTGTTTATAATGAAGACTAAATGGGGGTACATTTACCAAAGCAAAAGCTGACCTATTTTTGCCAGGATGCATTTCACATTGCTTTGGGGAGTGGCTTTGCAAAAGAATATTCATGACTATTTGACTGTTTCTTATATACTTAACAGAAATCTGATTATTTTTTAATGGTGTCCTTGGCATTTAATTGAAGTGGAAAAAATGTAGACTATAAGTTTCATCTCAGGATCAAAAACTTTGAAATTTCTTCTAAAATGCTTTATGAGCCTAAATCTTTCAGAAAGCCTACAGTACAAAAGCACAATTAGCCTATCTGGTGGTACTGAAATGCATAAGAAGGTTTGGATCATTCTGTATGGTAGAGAAAATTAGGAGTTATTTAGAAAATTATCAGGAGAGTCATTTAACTTCGTGGAGTAAGCAGAAAATGCATAAAGAACTTACGGTTGCTGAAAAAGTACATGTTTAATTGGTTGCTGTATAAGTACATGCATTAATTACTTTGGTAAAATATTATAGCAATAACCCATGCCTGGGTGTGGGTAATGCTGGATTTACCCACAGTTGGCGTGGTTTGGTCACGAGGGCGAAGCCCGAATGGCCAAACAAAGCCAACCATGGGTAAATCCAGCATTACCCACACCCAGAAGTGGGTTATTGCTATTATACAATGACATTATTTAAGAAAAAAAATAATTACTTTTCCTAAATAATGGCATTGTATAATGCCTCCTTGCTGCCCTTCCGCAGCTGTCTGGTATTCTGCAGCAGTTCTGATGTACTGTGCATGCGTATGCCTACGCAGTACATCACAGCTGTGGGCAAAAGCAACGGAGAATGCAAGATCTCTGTTGCTTTTTACAAACTGTTTCACTATGTTAAATGGGTTTAACATAGCGAGACAGTTTTGAAAAAAGCAATGGAAAAAGCAAGATCTCCGTTGCTTTTACAAACTGTCTTGCTATGTTAAATGGGTTTAACATAGTGAGACAGCTTTAAAAAAAGCAACAGAGAGTCCCCGTTGCTTTTTTTAAAGCTGTCTCGCTATGTTAAACTCATTTAACATAGCGAGACAGTGTTGCTGTAAGAGTTATAGTAATGGAAAAAGTCTGGGCAACCGGATCTTTTTCCATTACTATAACTCAGATTTACAACAGGCACGCTGACCAATCAGCGTGCACGTTTTTGAATATTAATGGGGGGGTCATTGTATAATATACTGTATTCCTGCCCATTATTTTTGGTATGTAATGTGAAACCTGCTCACACTTTTTGTGTTGCTCTAAGCATAACCTTCCAAGTCCATTTTTAAATGTAAGTCTAAGTGACTCAATTTCTGCTAATGGGGGGAGGGTTCATGATTTTATTTCAAAAGCAAAAAGCCTTTAACTATCACACAGACTGCCCCAAAATACAGTTAGCATATGGAGTCACTCATTAAGGCTAGAAAATCTAGAGTTTCTACAGTATGCATGACAACTGCAGTACTAGAAAAATAAGCAATATCTAATCAGAAAAAAGGTTTACATTCATTTTCCTGAATCACACTCGGTCGAATCTAACTTGCACAATGTCCAAAACACAAACTATGAAAATGCTGCACACTGATATTTCTAACTAACAAATCTCTCCCCCTTCTTGACCCTTGTTAACACTTGTTCCTAGGTCCAGAGCAGTAGGAAGTTTTGAGGTTCGGTGTTTTATTCAGGTATAGCAGAATTCGTCATTTCGACTTTTTGCAGAAGTGCTTCAATTGTACAATGACTCAACCAGGTGTGATTCAGGAAAATTAATGTAAACCCAGAAAATGTGTATACAGATAAGGTGAATAAGTGTCATCAGCCCATATATGTCACCATTTCTCATCCAAGCATGAGGAAAGAGGACTTTGGATACGCGACTTATGAGTTCAGCCTACAACAATAAACTTCAGAGAATTCAAGTTGAACACTTATCTGTCCAGATGCTGGACTTAGTCTGGCATCAGTGATGCCAGCATGGAGTACCAGAGGTCTTGGATTTGAATCCTAAGTGAGAGGCAATATTTTCCTTTTGCTTTGAGTTTGTCATTTGAGGATTAAGTTAGTTGATGATATCTCATTTGTCCAAACGCAGGGGGAAGATTTTAGACACTGCTTTTCATAGTCTGATAAGCTAGGTTATAACCAACCTTTCTGAAGAAATACAACTAAAATAAGCTCCCAACTTTAGCCAAGAAGTCCCAAAAGAGGGTTCCCACTGCTACTTGATGTTATTCGGTTATATGATTGCAAGCAAAATGCATGAACTAGTATTTATGAATTAAACTAACTTTGGTGTCTTTACTTTTCAATTACCTTCTACAGTTAGAGAAGCAAACAAATCTTTACACCACTATATTTCACCTTTACACCACTATATTTCACCTTTGCCATTTCTAAAGCACATAATGAATCTGTTTTTCATCTGCATGACTATTATTTGATTTCTGATTCAATATTTCCATTATACAGTAAAATAGGAGACTAAAACAGAATAATTTTAACAGACACTCTATTTTTTTCTAAAAGGAGCAATAATAATTTAGGTTTCCCAAATAAAAATCATGAAACTAACATTAGCTTTCCTTCAGGCTTTACATTGCAGATTGTTGCCAAGCAGCCTTCACAAATGCAATCATAAAATTAAGACATTTTTTAGCTTAAGTGCCCAGCCAATATACCAAGGCTTGACATTAAGCACCATTTTGCATGCCCAAATATTTCACAAAGAAAATTTAGTTTCTGTTTGACTCACTAGTCTCAGGCTTCAAAATAATTCTCAGTTGCCTGATAGTCATGGTGACCACTGTGATTTATTCAGTTTTTATTTAGGCAGTTTAGTCTGCAGAAAAAAAAAACATGCACACAGTTATTATGAAAGAAGAATGATATTGTTTCTAAAATAAAACTATCACTAAGTGAGGTTATGTACATAAATCAGCTTTCCTGAAATCCCACAGTCGTAATTATGATGTTTATTTAACTCAATCAACCCACTCATGAGCAAAAACCTTTCTTTGTTATTAGCTTAAGTGCCTGCTGCCTATAATTTAAAACATCTATTTGTAAAGTAGACACATAGGTTAATAGAATGGGTTATAAAACTACAAAAGGTTCTATTACCTTTTCAGCCTTTTGTCCACATGTATCAGTAAAATGTAAAACTACCAGCAAAGTTACATTGTTTGACTGCAAATTAAAATAATTCCACAATATAAAAAGCAGCAACGCTAGGTAGGCAAGGTTCCAACAGCAAAAAAGACCCATCCAAAATCCAATGATAAAAATACAAATTAATTAACTGGATTTTATTAAAAAGATTTTTTATAAGATGGATTTAGCACTTTCATCCACAAACCGTGGACTTCCTCGGAATCAATTAAGTGCACCATTAATCCCATTTAAATAAGTACAACCTACCAATCACAATAATCTAATAAATTCAAACACAATGACATAATCTCTTAAATAGATATATGTCTTTCAATAGCCTTAAACCAACATCTTTCAATAGCCTTAAACCAATATAGGCCATGGTGGTGCAGCGGTTAGCATTGTCGCCTCACACCAAGAGGCTCTCCCGTTCGATTCTCGGCTGGAGCACCTTCGGTGTGGATTCTGCATGTCCTCCCAGCAGTTGAGTGACATTGAAGACATGCAGGTAGGAGAGTACGTGAATGGGCGTGCCTTCTTTGAAGGTTGGGAGTCGAGCTGGCAACTCGGCACCGTAAAAATCGACTGCCAATCATTAGCGTATGGGAGTTCCACTGTGGCAACCCCTAACCGGGAAAAGTCGAAAGACTTAATAGCCTTAAACCAACATGCAGAGAATTAAAAAAGTTAAAATATAGAAAAAGTAAGCCAACATACAAAAATGTAAAACCACACTAATAAGAAACACATACATACAAAAAAAGATAAAATGATTTGCTGTTAACATCTTTGAGCATGAAATACGATCCTAGAATGTAAATGTTGTAGCTACACATATGTATACATTATTAAGTTCCAATACTAGATATATAGGTATATTATCATTAATACCAAGCCAGCTGGTGGCATTCAATAGTAATTGCCACCTTACCTCCTTTTCTTCCAGTACACCTTTAATATTCCTTCCCCTAGGATTAATTCTAAGACATTCTAAGATTCCAAATTTAAAATTTGTACATGTTTGACTGGTCTGCAAATATCTATATAAAGCATTGTTGTTGTCCTTTTTACTTATGTGGTATAAATGTTCATAAATCCATTTTGTAGGGGTCTCTCAGTTTTCCCAACATAGAACCCAGGACACTGACAACATTTTAATAAATATACAACATATTTAGTGTTACAATTGCCTTTCTTAAAATATAACCTGGTTTTATTAAAATTATCTAAAACTAAAGGTTTCTCTGCCATAATAGCACTGCACTGACTTGCAACTACTACATTTTTAGTGCCTTCACTGTTGTTGTCCCGAGAAACTATCTTGGTGTATGATTCAAATTTATTTTTTAAATTGACTCCCGTTTTATACACAAATTTAGGTTTGTCCCCCAATAAATCATAAATATCACTGTCCTCTCTTAGAATATTCCAGTTCTTATGTACTATCTCTTTTACTTTATCCTCAACTTTTAAATCGATTTTCAGTTTGTGCACTTGCCTTGCTTTATTTTGAAAATTTAAATTGCTAATTTTTCAAAGTTTTGAATTGCATTTAATGTTTAAGGCTACACATTCAAGTGTGTTAGCCTTTTCTGTGCTTATTTACTGTATTGTTGGATTGTTTAGCCTGTTTTAACCAAAACATAAAAAAAATTACTATCTCGTTTGCTCGTTTCCCACCTTTTCTAACTAGTATAGACCAGATCCCAGGCTTTGCTGATTTCAGGACTTCAGTTTTTGTATTCAGAGCTATTCCAGACCTTGCTGTGGTAGAGGGAGGTCCTACTGCTTACTAGTGAGAGTAGTGAGCATTGTACAGCCTATCTAACACTATAGGAGTTGTTTTCAGCTCTGAAATTTAAATTTTATTGGCCATTTGGGGCTTATTTCTATCCCTTTCAACTTTCTGTCTTAAAACAAGTTTGCATGTTTTTGCGCATTGCACAACACCGCCGGGCTAAGGTTAAACTATTCCCGGTGCCAGAAAGTCTGCTCTTCAAATTCTCCCTTAGAACTAGCTGGTTTCTCAGTAGGAGCACTAAAATCTGAATCTCTGTGACTAACACTTGCTCTATAACCTGCAGGAAAGCACTAAGAGGCCTTAAACTGATACAAGCACTCAACTCTCCTTGTATACAAGGAGAAATTAATTGTAGGCAGTAAGCCTATAATTGCAAAGTACCTTGCCAAGGTAAGGGAAAACAGCTATTGTACTCTACAAAAGAAACGCCAAACCAGGCATGTCCAAGGGTCAGCTTATGGTGATTTCTTTTGTCCACCTGGTTAATCTGGGCATACTGGGGAAAAGCAGCAATTGCCTCATGTACACAGGCACCCCTCTCCTCCTATCACCCAACACTAAAACCTGTAAGAGAAGCACTTACATAACCAAACTGGGAGCAAAGCTCTCTCCAGCCAAGATTGTGCTAGACAGTCAAGAGGAGAAGGTTAACACCTGCACTATACCTCAAGCAACACATAGCCTTTCAAAACCCACACCACCAAGACCCACACATAGGAACACTAAACCCACATATGCAGAGGCCCTTAACATTAACCTGCCTAAGCAACAAGGACCTCAGAAGCTGATATGCAAACAAACACCTATCACAACCAAAGTGACACATAGCTCAAAACACCAGTGTGCCACCCAACAACAGCCCCTAAGGCAAGACAACGTACCCAACACTTTAGTCATAGGTGACTCTATAGTCGGGTACACTGATGTCCCACTCACCAGGCTGAACAAGGAGAAAATTACTGTCAGCTGCCTGTCGGGAGCCAGAATCTGCCACATAATGCATCCACTCAAGTCACTCTACAAGTACAAATACGACTCTTTAATTGTCCATGTTGGAGTGAATGACTTGAGATGTACCTCCCTAGACTACATGAAAAGAGACATGGAAGAGCTCTTGGATCATGTGGCCCAGGCAGGTATGACCCTAGCCCTGAGTAGCATCCTGCCTTCACCAGAATGATACCACAGTATAAGGACAAAATGATTGACTTCAACAATTGGCTAAGCTTCTGGTGTCATTCAAAGGGGATCCAGTATCTGTCTGCCTGGGATGACATGATTCTCAAACCATGATACTTTGCCAGAGATGGACTACGCCTGTTGCCCCTAGGATTCAGGTTACTGGCTAAGGCTCTTGCCACCACCATAGTGCCTTTTTTAGGCAAGGCTCAAATGACAAAACTACCATCGTAACAGATAAAAGCATGCAAAATCTGAAGGCAATGCTGCTTAATGCTAAAAGTCTAAACCTCAAAATGCACTCTCTCGAGACACTCCTAAAAATGGAGAACATCGATATCTTTGCAGTAATTGAGACCTGGTTCAAGGCTCCAGAAAACACCTTGCAATACCAGGCTACAACTCTTACCACACTTTTTTGCCACCAAACCAGGACCGAAACACTAAAGGTGATGAAGTGTCCATATTCACCAAGGATATTCACACCTCCAGGCTAGTTGCCCAACACAATGCATCTGAAATACTACAGCTGCAACTAACACTAGGTAAGACTGCAATTTAAATTGTAGCTTGCTACTGATCCCCCACCATGCCCCAAGATTCTCACTACACCCACTAAACATACTGGAAAATATTAAAATACAACCTAACACTCTAATACTGGGTGATTTCAACTACCCTGCCATTAACTGGGAAAACTACTCGGGTACCAACATCTTTGCCCAACGGTTCTTGGAGTTTATAAATTCCAACGCCCTGGATCAACTAATCCATAGTCCCACCAGGGCCTCAAATATCCTTGACCTGGTTATTACCAACATGGGAGATCGATGCTCCACACCAAAGGTCACCCCCTCGTTGGTCAGGTCCAACAACAAGCTAATTAACCTTGACGTTCACATGCCACCCCCAACCCCCAGTAGGGAAACCTCCATAAAAAAAACTCTCCAAAGCCCAACTTCATGCTATTCAAGTGACAAAATTCATGACACCCATGCAGACGGGAACTGAAAGTTCAACTGACAAATCCTACACCAAGGCACTGTATGAGCATATCCACTTGTGCATAAACCGTG
Organism: Protopterus annectens; assembly: GCF_019279795.1. NCBI lineage: Eukaryota > Metazoa > Chordata > Ceratodontiformes > Protopteridae > Protopterus > Protopterus annectens. The sequence goes on along the minus strand of NC_056735.1, from coordinate 1,771,087,849 downwards.
CCATTCCAAATAGAACCAAGATGCTCTCCTCCAAAAAACGGAAGCCAATCTGGTGGTCCCCTGGCATAAACAAGTTATACAACAGAAGGAAGAAACTGTTGCAGAAAAGAGGAAAATCCCAGAATACAAAAAACTCTCTTACCAGCCTCATCCTCCAGCGTTTAAGAAAATAAAATTGCCAATGATTCTAAGGACAACCACAAGGCATTCTACAGCTATGTCAAGAATCTAAATGGTAATACGCAGATCTGTTCAGAATGGCACTAAATATACTGATCCCAAGAATATTGCCAGTATCCTGGCAGATCAATTCAGTGCCAACTTCAAAATACAGCATCCATGGGAGGCTGTGTACTACATGGACTACAAAATGAACTGGCACCTCACCTAAGTGTCATGTTTAATCATAGCCTCACCTCAGACTAGGTGCCCAATGAGTGGTGCAGTTATCGCACTCCACAAAGAAGGATCCACCTTGGACCATGGGAACTATTGTCCCATCAGCCTGATGTGGCAACCTTCAAACACTGGACCATTGACTTCTTGAATCAGTCTCTACATCCAAATCCAGCTCCAGACAAGTGACAAGTGGAGTACCACAGGGTTCAGTCCTGGGACTTTCACAGATGACTCCCAAGTGATGTGGATATTTTACAAAGGGCCTTACAGAGACATATAATGCCAAGAAATGTATAGTTATCCCCTTTGGGATAAAACATGTACCCATGAATTACCACATACGTGGCAGTACACTAAACACTGAAAATGTGATAAAGGACTTAGGGACACAGGTGGACGTATAGTCAGGAAATTCTTTTATGTGGCACATCTCATCACTAAGGGCTTTTCATCCAGAAAAAAGGAGGTCATTGTCCCACTGTACTCATCCCTCATTAGACCCATTATAGAGTACAATGCCCCATTTAGTATGTACCTCAAAAAACACCTGCAACAGTTGGAAAGGCCGCAGAAATACCTCACTAAAAGAATCACAGGCCTAAAGCTGATGCCCTATGCTGACCGCCTTAAAACACTCCAGCTATACTCTGTCACATATCATTTACTCAGAGGCGATCTCTGCTTAACATACAAGGCCATGTCAAACCCAGAGCTGTTGGGCATGCTACACTTAAAGAAATCCCAATCCCTCAGAGCAACACACTCGAGGGATCTAAACTTGGTCATCACAATGAACAAAACATGCTGGAGGGATAGGTTCCTGTCTCAGAAACTCCCCATACTCTGGAATAGACTGCCTATACATGTCAGGCAGAGCACTTCTTTGGCCATCTTCAAAAGGAACCTTGATGACTGGATGGGAGATAGGAAATTCATCCCAGGGATAACGTCAATCACCCTGCTAGACAGGGGACCAGGGAAGTAAATTTCCTGGGAAGAAATAGCCAGGGAACTGTTATGGCTAGGCTTGAATAGGCCCTAGGGCTGATAGCCTAGTACCAATCTATGAACCTATGAACTCCATTATATTCTAATATTAAGGCTCTATCATAGTTCTCAGTATTGATTGTCTGAGGGGTACTATAAGGGTGGTTACTATGTTCCATATCTGCACCTAATAAGGGTTTAAATTTCTTGTTCCATTCCCTTATCAGATATTCTGTGACATCCTTAATCAACCCTGGAGGATACCCTCTATTTACAAACATAGATCCTATGAATTTTATTTCCCTCATCATATCATCATATTCTGATGTCATACAAATGCATTTCCCTTTTAAAATACTTTTTTCTGAGCCCGGGGATGGCAACTGGAATACTCAAGATATGAATTACTGAAAGTGTTCTTTCTGTAGATCTGGGATTTAAATCCATTATGGGCATGGTAGCTATAATTATCCAAATAAGCTATGCCTTCCATTCTATAACTATATGTAAATCTCAAGAAGGTACTCATATTGTTTAAATATCGAACAAATTCGTCAACTTTGTCTTTTGGACCATCCTATAACACGAAAATGTCATCAAAAAAATGAACATAACATTTAATATGTTAGGAATACATGCTATCCATTATGTACTGCTCCTCCCGGTCTAATAGTACTAGGTTGGCAAATATAGGTGCGCATGCAGCGCCCATCGCCACTCCCTTAGTTTGCTTGTAGCTCTCTCCTTCAAAATATATGTAGTTATTATCCAACACTATAGACATTAACTCTACTATTAAACTTATCTTGTCCAAATTATATCCACTATACTTCCTGATACTATTGCTAAAACTTTCCTTTCCTCCTTCTTTGGGGATACAAGAATATTAATCCACGATATCAATTGTCAAAAATGAGAGTTGACTATGCCATAACTCAGATTTCAATTGACTAAGAAAATTCCACGAATCCTTGATCAGGTGCTGGACTTTATCATAAATGTGTTTTAACCAACTATCTACTGTAACTCCTAAAGAGAAAGTTTTAGACTTACTGCCTGAAATATTAGGCCAGAAGGGTGGTTCCAGTACATTTTTATGTACTTTAGGTATCCCAACTATAGTGGCTATAGTGGGATGTTCTACCTTCAGAAACTTGTATGTATCCTATGTAATTCTGTTATCTAATAAGAATTCCTCTAAATAAGAATCAATACGTCTAAACGCTATATTGATTTCGATTTTAGAAACCACCTCATAACTTTTAGTACTGTTCAAAATCTTAACATCATATTATACTCTAAGGTGTTGTATAGTACCACTCAGGCTTCATAATTCGAACGTTGTTATTATTACATAACTCCTGCAAAATTAACCATTCATTTCTATTAAGATTTCCTTTGACTCTTCTTTTTTTATTTTTCTCTAGTAATTTATTCAAATCCTCAGTTATTACTTTTTCTAATGTACCGAATTTCGGGTGCAGGGGTGGATTAAATTTACTCTTTTTCTTATGTCCCCTGATGTATTTGCAATTTTTGAGATTTTGAAAAAAATGGCCAAATTTAACTTCCTTAGCTATAATTTCAGTTCAATTAATGTGTCAGCCAGATTGAATTTAGTGGTAGGTATATACTTCTTTCCCTTTGAGAATAATAAAAAATGCTCTTTCTCTAATTTAAAGTAGTGTAATTGTAGATATTAAAATTGTCATAAGTATAAATTACTTGTTGACTATTAACTATTCCTTCCTGTGGCTTTATCCATATCTGATCCTCTGTATTGGTCTCATGTCCTGAACATAATTTCAGAGTTTCCATTCCCTTTGCCTTGAATCCCATCTTTCTTGATGGTGTGTTGATCCCTCTTGCTTCCCCCTCTGAAAAAAATATTTGTATAATTATTCTCTCTGTAATGTTAGTTGCCTCTATTGGGGTTGTGTACATGTTTAAATACCTTATTGCCACCATCCTTTGCCCCTTTATTGTCAAATTCAGTTTTCCAAGGGTACACTGTCTGTGTCTATAGTGTTCCATATCCCTATCTAATTTCTTACATTTCCTTTTCCATAATTTATCACATTTGTCACTAATAAAATCAAACTGTTTATTATACCTATTTTCCCATTGTGGTAATAATAAATCATCAGTAATAGCTGTATCCAACTTTTTAACATCACTATTCAGGGTACACAATGTTTTATAATTACATTTCATAATAAATTTAATGTACTGAAATCCAAAGCTGTCAAACAGGTTATTGCATAAAAATAGTATACAAATATAAATACAAATTAAAATTAAAGAAGCAATTTCTTCAAAGATGGCATTACAAAGCAATACCACCCATCTTTACAAATGATGATAAGGTAAATTGGAGCACCATATTGTAATGTAGTATGACAGTCTACCTGATGCAGCCACTCAGTGGGAGTCTGGTGATTACACAAACTTCCACTGTACTCCCCAGAGTGTCATTTACCATATATAGGGCAGAAATAGCATAAAGATTACTAGCACTTGCTACCTATGCAGCAACTGAATAAAGCTGAACTGCAAATATGTTTTCTGCCATTTTACTGCATCAAGAGACACTGCAGTACATAATAGCATAGGTAAACACTTTCAACTAATGCTGAATTAATAAGTATATAGAATATTTGCTGTGTGCCAGTATTACAATGTCAACAACAGGTACAGCAGCCTAAGAATGAAATTTAAAAGTCTAGCAATTTATTTTATAGTATATTTCTAATATTTGATGGGTATGCTGTAATCTGGTCTACTACTTTCTAATATCATTCAGGCATCCTTTTCATATTAAATAGTATCTTATGTATTCTGATATCTTTTGATTATATCTGTTTTGATGCCTATTTTATAGCAGAAAAGAGTTCCAGGACCTCCTTAACAAACATAGAGAGCAATTAAGTAAATAAATGAACAAATAATGCATTAGTTAATAAATCACTCATGGGAAAAGTAAATTCTGAAGTCTCCAGGCTATTTTATCTTTGTGACTAGAAGCTGTATCCTTCAGATTCACAGAAATTAACAACAGTTCAGTGTCACTGTAACTGTTTGGTAATGATATTTTAAATCGGTAGTGCAGAGAATGTAGAGTGCAGTAGGTACATTTTCTTCTTCCTGTATAGATAATGACACTTCTAGCTGCTAACTTGACCACCATGGTGAACTTTGCCCTCTCTTCCGTGTAGTGCGATCTCAGAGTTGGTATATTTAAGTGGGGGGGGGGTGAGGCCCCCCACTTTGGTGGGCTTAGTTGTTTTCTATTTCATTTCCTTTCCATGGTGGTCAAGTGGTTCCTTTCCTGAAGAGTCCATTGTTTCATTTAAGTGCAGTTTCGGTGGACTGAGATAGGGTAAGTTAATTTCGGTGGATTGTACTTTCGTTCAATGAAAGTAGATCCATATACATATATATATATATATATATATATATATATATATATATATATATATTTATCCCATTTTTCTACATGGGGTTGGGGTATCGTGTTGCCATCTCTCTTGATTCAGTGCAACACTCTTACCTTCTTCAACACTCATGCATGAGGGTCGCAGATCTTCTTTCACATGATCCATCCACTTCTTTGCTGGACATCCTCGCTTCTTCTTACCTTCCTCCTGTCTGTCGCAAATCTTCTTCACCAAATTGTCTTCTGCCTCATTTCTTTCTCTGTCACAGTGTGCATCCTACCACCCTTCTCAGGCACTTCATTTCCATCACCTCTAGCTTCTTCAGCTGTTCTGCCTTTACTGCCCAGGTTTCTATACCATACAGTAGTACTGGTCGCACCACTGCCTTACACACTTTACTTTTCAGTTTTTTAGCATCCTTCTGTCATAGACTACACCTGAGACTCTATGCCAGTTGACTGCAGCCCCTCTGATTCTAGCTTTGATCTCCTCATTCAGATTTCCCTTCTCTTTAACCACCCCTCCCAGATACTTGAAGCTATTTACCTGTTCCACTATCTTCCCTTCTATCGCAAGTGTTTTTCTGATTTCCCCAAATTGCTGTCATTACCAGTGTCTTATCAGTGCTTAGTTTCATTCCATGTGCCTTCAGTTTTACATTCCATTCCCCTATCCTATGCTGAAGTTCTTGCTCAGAATCTGCCTGTACTGCCACATCATCTGCATACAGTAACTTTGCTGATCTGTCCCCACCAACCTGTTTGCTAATGTAGTCCATCACAAGTATGAATAGTAGTGGGCTCAGAGCTGAACCCTGGTGTACACCCACTCCCACTGGGACCTCCTCTGTGAGGCTGAACACTGTTCATACTTAAGTCATTGGGTCCTTGTAGATAGCCTATACTAATTCTACCCATGTTTCTGGGATTTTGAACCATCGCAGTACTGCCCAAATCAATTTTCTTGGGACCTTCTCATATGCTTTCCCCAAGTCTAAGAATGCCCAGTTGGACTATTTCCTCATCTCTAGCTTGTCCTCAATGCTCTATCTCACTGTAAACATCGGGTCAGTTGTGCTGCATCCTGAGCTGAATCTGAACTGCTCATCTCCCATCTTACATTCTACTACTCTGAGTATCCATTTATCAATTACCATCTCCAGAACTTTCATGCAATGTGATAGGAGTTTGATGCCTTTGTACCGCCCACTGTTGTGGATGTCCCCTTTGTTCTTGTACACTGGCATGAGTATGCTTATTCTCCAGTCATCTGGAATATGGCTTTCTCTCCACACTGCTATGAATACCTTCAGGATCCATTTCTCCCCTATCTCACCCAGCATCTTTATCATATCTGCTGTGAACTCATCTGAGCCTGTTGCTTTCCCTGACTTCATCTTCCTTAGTGCTGTTCATACTTCTTCTAGGGTAGGCGGCTCCTCTTCTCTCATTTTAGGCTGTTTCTGGGGCAGTACAGCTTCTGTGGAGTTTTTTTCATTCAGAAGGTGCAGGAAATACTCCTTCCATCTGCCTTTGATGTCCTGTGGGCTGGTGAGCAGGTTGTTGCTGGCATCCCTTATGAAGGGTGTCTGATTATGTTCTTTATCTCTGTCATTGCCATGCAACTTGAAATAGTTTCTTTGTACCACTTACCAAGTCACTTTCCAGAAGTTGGTAGAGTGCCTTCGATGCCCTATTCTTTGCTATTGCAACTCGTTTCTTAGCTTCTTTGTTAGCCAACCAGTAGTCCTTCCTAGCCTGGTCAGTCTTTTCTATCTCCCATTTTTTCCTACACTCTTTCTTTCTTTTGATCACTTCCTGGACTTCTGCATTCCACCTCCAGCTTTCCTTATGTACCTTATTTCCATACCGGGTTCGGCCACATATCTGTTCCGTAGTCCTTAAACATGCTGCTTTGAGGCGCTGCCATTCTTCTTCAACTCCACCTATTTCCTCCTCTTCTTGGGGTGCTAGAGCCCTGAGTAATTCCTTGAACTGTTGTACTTTCTCTGCAGTTAACTTCCAGGTCTTCTGCCTGGTCTCTGTTGACCTTAGAGCCTTCTCTGACCACTGCTTACAGCTGATTGTGGCAACCAGTGGTTTATGTTGTGGGCCGGGTATTTCACTGGGGATGACTTTGCAATCATGTATTCTACTCCAGTGCCTTTTTTTTACTAGAAGGAAGTCTATCTAAGTTGCATGTTGCCTAATCTTGTATGTGATCTTGTGACTGTCTCTCTTTCTGAACCATGTGTTGGCTACTATCGAGACATTTGACAGACAGAAGTCTAGAATGGCTTCTCCTTTTTTATTCATGTTGCCCCACCCATGTGGACCCAGGCAGCCCTCATATCCTGTTCTGTCTGTCCCAATATGTGCATTCAAGTCACCCATTACCAGTTTATGTCCTGCTTTATCAAGTGTCAACACTCTTTTCATCACTAACACAACCCTGCTGTGGGCCATTGGCTGAGATTATGAATACTGCCCTATCTTTACACTGGAGTATGATTGACATGAGTCTGTCACTAATGACATCCCTCACTGCCTTCTGAAGCCTGTCTCTCACCACAATTACGATACCATTTATAGCCTGTCCTCCTCCTGAGCAGTAGACTCTGGATCCCAAGCCAAGTGGCTTTGCTGCACTACCCTTCCATCTTTATTTATTTATTTATTTATTTAAATTTGTTGACCGGGAGTGTCCGACTGGACGTAGGTCCATTTTCAGCGGAGGCCCGGGGAGAAAAGCTCCACAGTAAAATAAACAGACAGTAGTTACATTGGATTACATAGCGATTAACAATTTAACATAGCAATTACTTACAACATATTTACAGATGAAGAACATAGTACATCAGTAGACAACTAGAATCTTCATCTGTGAAGTACATAACAGACATTAACAAATGTTACAATGAGAAGTTCCTGCTGTATAATAAGTACTAGGCTTATGAGCATCTGAGATTGCTATAATCAAGGCAGTTAGTCGAATGGAGAGAAAGGTAGTGGTTGGATGGGGTGGATGATATTATAGTGGGAGTTGCAAGGGCATAGCCAGCATGTTTTTAGGTGCGCTTTTAGTAAAGTTTTGAAGTGGCTGCATGATGGTACAGAGGTAATTGTGGGTGGGAGTGAGTTCCATAATTTGGCTATGGCGCAAGAGAATAGTGCTTCACCAGCAGAGTTATTGGCTTTAGTGATCTGCAAGTGATTTTTGTTGCTGGATCTTAGTGGTCTGGTGGTGCGATAGGGTTGGAGTAGATTCTGGAGGGATGGGACATTTAGTGGATGGTTTACTAGTTTGTGGGCGAGTGAGAGTTGATACCACTGAAGGAGGTGAGGGACTTCAACCCAGCCCAGTTCAGCAAGTGAGAGACAGTGGTGACTACGGTAGGATGTCCCTGTGGTGAAATTGGTGATTTTGTTGTAGCATATCTCTAGCTTGTTTAGATCACATTGCCTTAGGTTGGTATATATTGGAGAGGCATAAAGTAGGGTGAAGATAAGGTGGGAATTTGCTATTGAAATCTTTGCTGCTTTGGTGAGAAATTGCTTATTTCTGTATAACGCCCCTAGTTTTTTGTGGACTTTTTTTATGGTCATGGATATGTGAATGTCAAATTTTAGTTTATTGTCTATTTCCACTCCTAGCAATTTGGTGTGTTCAGTTGGGTATATAGTGGTGTTGTCTTTTGCTGTGATGTTAAAGTGAGAGTTGTTTTGAGTATGTTTGGTGGGTTGGAAGATGAGTAGTTTAGTTTTGTTTGGGTTGAGTATTAATTGGGCATCGGATAACCATGTTTCAATAGAGGAAAAGGCTTCCTGTGTGACTTTTTGCAGTTTGGGTAGGGACTGGGCTGAGCAGATGATGGTTGAGTCATCTGTGTATTGTATGAGTGTGCCATGTTTGGTGGCAGAGGCTAGATTATTGGTGTAAACAGAGAAGAGTAGGGGTCCAAGGATGGATCCTTGGGGAACCCCTATGGAAAAAAGGTAGTTGGGGAGATATGTCATTCCGCCATACAATGGATTGTTGGCGGTCAGACAGGTAACTCTGAAACCAGTTGGTGACTGATTGTGAGAAGGATAGGTTATTGAGGACAGAGATAAGTTGTTTGTGTGGGACCATGTCAAATGCTTTAGATAGGTCTAGGAAAGTAGCAGAGGAGAGATAGCCATTGTTTTTATGCTGAAGGATAGTGTTAGTAAAGGAGAGTAAAGCAGTGGTGGTGCTATGGTTTGGTCGGAAACCATGCTGAGTACTGGAAAGGAGGTTGTTAGTAAGTAGGTAGTCTGAGACCTGAGAGTGTATGCATCTCTCTAGTATTTTGGAGAGTGGAGAGAGAATAGCTATGGGGTGGTAATTGGTTAGTTCTGCGGAGGGTCCGCCTTTGTGGAGCGGAATTATATGTGATACTTTCCACAGTGTGGGAATGTAACTTTCTGACAGAGATCGGTTAATCAAGATGGATACTGGGTAGGCCAGAGCATCAGCTGCGATTTGTAGGTATTCACTTTGGAGGTTGTCTGCTGCTAATTTGGTGGGTTTAAGTTTAGTTAAGAGTTTTTTTTTATGTTGGAGGTAGGTACAGGAAAAAAAAGAGAAGGCAGTGAGGAGATTACTAGTTGAAGGTGTGGGTTGGACGGGAGGGGGGTTGTGTTGTTTAGCTAGTGATAGTATGGTTTGGGTGAAGTGTGTGTTGAATGAGGTAGCAATATTTTCTGAGGAGTGAGGGATGTTAGGAGGAGGGGTACTGACTTTACCTGGGTGGAGGATGGAGTTTATGGAGGACCAGAATTGTTTGGGGCTGTGTTGTGAGGAGTCTAGGGCAGACTGGTAGTATTGTAATTTGTCCTGTTTTATTAGCTTTTTGACTCTATTGCATAGTTCTAGGAATTTCTGTCTAGCTGAGGGGGTTTTGGTTTTGTGCCAGTGCTCCCAGGCTTTATCCCTGTTCTTCATTTCTGACTTAATGGTTTTCTGTAGCCATGGGGAGGGTTGTGCTTTGGTTCTGGAAAATCTTATGGGGGCATGGTAACTAAGGATGTTCAGGAAGGTAGTATTAAAAAGTTCAACTGCGTCATCTAGACTGAGGTACTTTAGAGGATGCCAGTTACATTCTTTGAGGGATGAGATGAATGTGAGTGGGTTAAAGTTTAGTTTTTTACGTATTTGACAATAGATGACAGGTTTAGCTTGGTATAGGTATTTTTTGAGTAGGAATGTTGGGGAGTGATCACTGAGGCTATCTGATAAGCAGCCTGTTATATATGACTATGACGATCTTGTCTCTTGGATACATAGAATATCCACCCTCCTCCATATCATCATGTCATCCACTTCCCAGCTGCATCCTGTCAGTAAACCTACATTAAGTGTAGACATTCTCAGTTCACGTTTGGCAGGATGAATGGTTTTACATCCAGCTTTCCCTCAACAGAGCTATCCCAGGTAATCCAGGCTGGACAACTAGACACCGGCCGGCCAGTAGCTTATTGACTCAGGGCTGCTGGGCTTTACAGTGGGCACACACTGGCTATTAAGGGCACGTACACCCCTCCCACCATTGGCATGGGTCCATGAAATAGGTTGGAGTAGGCCAGGTCCTCAACCCACTTATCACTGGAAACTACCCATGCCCATTTTGGTGACGCTAGTCAACATGACTGAATCACCTACAGCCATATATTACACCATCGAGTGGCTTGCCTTGCCACAGTGCGCAGTCTGTGATCCATGTTCTCCTATCTTGAGGATACTGGGCACCCCAGTAGATGCCAAAAGCAGTTGGTCTGTACAACTCTTCCTCCTATAGGGAACCAGCACCATACAGAGTCTGTGCTGCTGTCTACAACTCCATTAATTGGTGAGTTTTGAGATGGAAAACTCAGCATGTTTTTCGAAAGTGGCAGTAACTACACATAGAGAACATGCAAACTATAAATAGGCATTGGTCGGAGGTCAGGATCACACCTTGTATTTTCAGCATGGGAGGTAAAGACCTTAACCATTATGCCATCTGACCTCAAATAGCATAGTCTTTACTTTATATGTGGTTAGTATTTGTTCATTAAAAGCACCTTCGTAATGCACCTCCACAGACCCAGCATTGTTTGCTAAAGTGATATTTAATAAGTAATTTCCTTGATTTAAAATAATATGAATATCTAACAGCTTGGAAAATATCAGGTAATCTATTTTCGCATTTTCTCTAGACACAACTCTGGATTCACTAGACGTTACCTGAAATCTGTTTATTGGCTATAACATGTGCCTTATCCAACCAGGCAGTCAGTATAATTATTGCAAACTGCTCAGTATTTATATAGAAGCTACACATTATTCTCAGCACTAACGTCTGAAAGTTCTACAGCCATCTCTTCGCTATTTCTAGCATGGCATGTCTCCAACACTCAGCACCTTTGCAGACAGGGCCACAGCTGGCACATTATACAATGACAACTGATGGATTGCCTACAGAAACCTTTAAGAAAAAAGTAATAGATTTAAGTTTACAAACTGTAAATAAATGATCACAGTCACTTATAGACTACTTGTAAACTGTCAAAATGTTCTTTTTTTCCCTTAAGGTGGATACTTTCAGTGGATATAAATTTGGAATTATTGATGTTATTAGAAATTACACTGGGGGTGGTGACTATAAAAATATGTTACTAAACAAAGAACTGGTATGGCAACTTAGGTTAAGGTCTAATGCACCATCTGGATTAAATGAATATATTTCTGTTAAACCAGTTTTGGTACAAAAAGCTTCTACAGTATAATTACACTACATGTTCCACAAGTTTGCATAGTTGCACATTTGATTAAGTATTTGTAACATAATACAAATACACATACATATATATACAAAAAATGTTTTTATCAATTTTGATTTAATGTTTTTTAGATCTAATATTCAGGAATATTTAAGAATATTTAGGTAATATTTTTAGTAGGTGGCTATATACATACATATATACAATTTTTGAGGTTTTAAATTTCAATATAGTACAAAATATTGTTTTATAATGACATTTTAATTTTATTGGTGATGTTGCTTTAATTGTGAATGTTAATTAATTGGTGTTTGTATAAAAGACTAGTTAAATAATGATGGAGTATCTGATGAAGTCTTGTGCCTAAGACGAAAGCGCTTATGGTAGTTGCTCCTGTGTTTGTTTTTCAATAAAGTGGATTATTGATGGACTATTGGTCGTTTTACTGGTATTTGGACAGCTTTTTTCTGCATTCTTGGTTGGACTTTGGTTTTATTCCTTAACAGTACGTTGTGGTTGTTTTTTTGGCTGTCCAAATACTGTATATACTTTTTTTCAAAAGGAATTGGTGTTCAAAGATATTTACTATCATTTTCAGTTGGATTTATTATACTTCGCTTCCTGATTATGGCGTTTGAAATCAGGTCCAGCAATTCTACACTTATTGAGGGATCCCTCGGTGTGCTGGACGACATAAAAACTACTCAATCCAAGTTACTGGCAGTGAGAGAGGAGATTAAAGCACTAAAGGGTGATTTAACCAGATTAATTGAACTATTTAGTCAAAAGGAGCCGAATGGCAGTGTGGTGCTTACAAGCTTGGTTTCCCCTGGAGCGTGTGGTTCTAACTTGGTGCCGATGACATCATCACCAAAGAAGGCATCGGTGGGTTGTAGAGCGGAATTGTTTGGGCCTTCAGCTGAGACGAATGTTGATGGCTGTAAGCATAAAATGAAGGAAAGAACCCATTCGAAGGCAGTTACTGGGTCGGTTGACAAAACTAAAGGCTTAGCACCATCTCGACTTATAAAAGGTACTGTCAATAGTGTTAATAACATTTTTGCAAATGGGGATAATATGGATATTAATGCTAATGGTGTCACTTTGTCTATGGGTGACATTATCTCTAAAAATTTTAATTTTGGTTTTGGAAAAGACTCAAACGCTATTGTGGAAGTGTCGGATAGTAATGGACAGTCACCTACGTTAAAAGAAATGATTTTGAACTTTGAGAAGAGACTTTTTAAATTAAAATGTGTACAAATGGACAATGAATATTTGCAATGTTGTTGTGGTTCTAAAATAGTTCCACAGGGTTTGAGATTTTTTAAATACCCTTTTGGTGTTAATTATACTTCAGATGTTATTGAAGAATTTCATGATTTTTTTGATGACTGTGGTATCAATTTACTTAAAAAGCTTATTAAGCATAATGAAAGTATAATAGCGTTATATAAGGAAGAAGTTGAACAACTGAATCACAACATTTTAAAAGATCTTCTTTTTAATGAATATGATAATTTGTATAATAAGGTACTGTGTAGAATAAATAGAAGGGTTGAGAATATCTTTTTGAGAAAACAAAAAAAGTTAATCAGGGACAAGCAGCAATATGATTCAAAAAAGGCTTACCTTACTAAGAAGATAAATACAGTGGTACATTAAGAGCGTAAATTTCAAAGTTTAGGGACAGATTGGAACAACTTTCAGAAAGTTGATGTTTTCTTGATCTCCCCCTCGAACTGGACCATGAAACAGCTACATGCTCCTTCACTCTTTCAGCCTGTTGTAACTGGAATGTTTTTTGAAAAAAGGCCACAGAAGCCTGCCGTAAACCAACATTACCAACTTCCCCAGGCGTATTGATAGCATTACTCATAGACGCTTTAATGGGAGTAGTCACATCCAAAGACGGAACTTCAACGTTTGCTGATTTTGGTACATGCGCAGATACGCTATCATCAGCTGTGCATCCCACCGAAAGCTTCTCCATGCTCCTCATGTTTTCAGAGGCATTGTTAAAGCACAGTTAGCTAGGGTTAGTAGATTAAATACTGACAACGCCTTGTTCTTGAGACAGATGGAGGAGACTTGTCATGAATTTAGTGATAGTGGCTACTCCCCAACCCTATTATCTGAAGTTAGAGAACATGTTATATCTAATAGAAATTTGTTGTATGAATCAGTTTTTTTAAAGATACCAGAAATTAGGGGTGATACGTTGAACTCTTCACTACGTGAGGTAGGTCTGAGGTTTACCATCTCATATAGTACCATGACACATACTATTAAGAATATAGTGAAGAAGTACTGGAGGGTACTTATGGCACAGGATGATATTAAACTGATTGTAGGTGAAAAACCACGCTTTATATATAGGAACATGAAGACAGTGAAGAATATGTTGGGTTATAAAGATTTTGATGGTGCATTGACCAATCATTTTGGTCTTTTAAGGAAAGGTACTTTTTGTTGTCATAATTGTAGCTGTTGTAGTGATATTTTGAATTATAATAGCAGTGATTCTTCCAGTGGTATCAGTTTTATACATCCCGTTTCTAAGAAAATGTTTATTTTTCATTGCTTTGCTACTTGTGTAACAACTAATTTCATCTATTTAGCGACATGTGAGACCTGCCCCTCCTTTTATGTCGGCAAGACAACAAGGAAGCTTAAAGAGCGTATTATAGAACACAAATCCGACATAAGGAGGGGCTGTGAGACTAATGCATTATCAAAACACATTAAGTGTTATGGAAATACTCATAAGTTTAAGTTCAGGGTTATTGACAGTGTCAGTGTGTCTGTTAGGGGGGGGGGGATATCTGTAACCTGCTTGAATTAAGAGAATATGAGTGGATTGTGAGGCTATCTGCTGATACAACCCCTGGTTTGAATGCAAGTGTTTCTTTAAAGCTAATACTTGTTAGGATACAACATTCTAAATTAAAATAATTAGATTTTTTATTAAGCTTTTTATGAAATGTTAAATGATGATTTATGTTTGCTAAGTAGGGATTTATTTTTTATGTGTTTGTCCAACAAATTTTTACATAACATTTTACATAATTTCATGTTGCAAATTTTATAATGTTAGATTTGTCATGTGACTTTGGCTGCGGGTCATGTGATGGTTTTTGGCTTGTATTTAAAACAGGTGTTTTAATGTGCATTTTGTTAATCATTGAGAAAGGGTTTTATACCTGAAAGCTTTGTTGTTTGATAAAGGTGACTATTGCTCAACTGTTGCTTGTTTCTTTTGGCTTTTATACAGCATTATTTTACAGTAGCTTATTGACTCAGGGCTGCTGGGTTTTACAGTGGGCACACACTGGCCATTAAGGGCACGTACACCCCTCCCACCATTGGCATGGGTCCGTGAAATAGGTTGGAGTAGGCCAGGTCCTCAACCCACTTATCACTGGAAACTACCCATGCCCATTTTGGTGATGCTAGTCAACATGACTGAATCACCTACAGCCATATATTACACCATCGAGTGGCTTGCCTTGCCACAGTGCGTAGTCTGTGATCCATGTTCTCCTATCTTGAGGATACTGGGCACCCCAGTAGATGCCAAAAGCAGTTGGTCTGTTCCACTCTTCCTCCTATAGGGAACCAGCACCATACAGAGTCTGTGCTGCTGTCTACAACTCCATTAATTGCTGAGTTTTGAGATGATAAACTCAGCATGTTTTTCGGAAGTGGCAGTAATTACACATAGAGAACATGCAAACTATAAATAGGCATTGGTCGGAGGTCAGGATTACACCTTGTATTTTCAGCATGGGAGGTAAAGACCTTAACCATTATGCCATTTGACCTCAAATAGCATAGTCTTTACTTTATATGTGGTTAGTATTTGTTCATTAAAAGCACCTTCGTAATGCACCTCCACAGACCCAGCATTGTTTGCTAAAGTGATATTTAATAAGTAATTTCCTTGATTTAAAATAATATGAATATCTAACAGCTTGGAAAGTATCAGGTAATCTATTTTCGCATTTTCCCTAGACACAATTCTGGATTCACTAGACTTTACCTGAAATCTGTTTATTGGCTATAACATGTGCCTTATCCAACCAGGCAGTCAGTATAATTATTGCAAACTGCTCAGTATTTATATAGAAGCTATACATTATTCTCAGCACTAACATCTGAAAGTTCTACAGCCATCTCTTCACTATTTCTAGCATGGCATGTCTCCAACACTCAGCACCTTTGCAGACAGGGCCACAGCTGGCACATTATACAATGACAACTGATGGATTGCCTACAGAAACATTTAAGAAAAAAGTAATAGATTTAAGTTTACAAACTGTAAATAAATGATCACAGTCACTTATAGACTACTTGTAAACTGTCAAAATGTTCTTTTTTTCCCTTAAGGTACCTATAGGCAGTTCATAAGTAGCCATGATCACAATTACTTAATGACAGCTTGTTAATTATCAAACAATGTGTTATAATGTAGTTATATTAAAATACATTATATCTGACAGAACAAAAGTTTCTAAAGGCATATTCATGAATCTAGCAATCTAATAACTTGCTGATATCTTAAAAAAGCAGTTGGAATAATCAAATTTGCTTAAAAACAACATAAAGACATAAACTCCCTTCCTACAGAGGCTCTGACAATAGTTGTTATGTTGACCTTTCAAAAGCATAGATTATTAATTAGCTTAGGTAATGATATACTCAGAACAGCAAACTAACAGAGTAATCAGTGCAGATGATATGCATAAAAAGATTAGTAGATATAAGAAGACCTGAGTCAGCTCTGTCGCACAGAGGCATAAAGCCTTTATTATGACCCAGACAATCTAGTTGCCAGTAAAGACCCACACATAGGGAAAGACACAGAGGGCAGAAAAGGAAGGATGAGGTGATGCCTGCTCACTTCCTTAACAGATGGGGGTTATTGGAGTGGCCTGGAGTGTGTTTATTTCATGACATTTACTGAAAACAAAAAGTCAAATGACAAAATTAACATTAGCTAGTTCTGGTGGAGGGCATGGCTATAGAGAAGCATGTCACCCCGAAGCCAGGGTAACTCCCTCTCAATACCACTACACATCTAGTGAGCTGCAGCAGCCAACTTGCAGAGGATCTCTGTCTATCTTAACCTAGGAGCAATCAAAACAGCAATAACCTTGTGGAAGCAACAGACCTTCACTCTCCACTTTCCAGCCATGATATCCCACCAGGTTACCCTACCAGTTTAGTGATATCAGCACAGCAGCCTTGGCCTGGCACGTGAATGGCCTTCGGTGACACATGAACAATGAAGTAAAGAGCAACAAGATCCAGCAGACGTCACACTGCCACATTACAACCCTACAACTGTCACTCAGCCTTTCATAATAATTAACACATTGCATTTGCCATTCATTTGTGAAATTTCCCCTAAGTAATTAAATCTGGATTTTAAATTTGCTTTTGCCCATGTATACAGCTCAGGACTCCATCCATAACATTTGGCACCCTTTAGGTAAGTTATCAACCTTTTTGTGAAAACAACACAAAGTAGAAGCCATCAATCGTAACTCTTGAGCATTTGAATTTTAATTCCCCTGTAGTCAGAATCATCGTCAATCACAGTAAATGGGCATTCCTTTATAACACCATTGATTGGCCTACAATAAACTGACAAAGAGAATATTGGCATTTTTTCCCTTGCCAATCCATTCTGTCAAACCCTTAATGACAAGCAGTTCATTCCATTTACACATTTCTCAGTCATGTCACAGAACACTGCATCATTAGGATAAAACACTTATTTGATAATGTTTGTGGGGGTGGCATATCTAGAAATAATTTGATGGGTATAGCAAGTAGTTATTTGCAAAAACCGATTCACAACTCTCATTTCATTACATTAGTGAACCCCTGTGGTATGATGTCTCTTTAGAGTATCCTTGATGTTTTTAGCACATGGAGATAAACAATAGACAGATAAAAAGTTTTAGGGCCTGTTCACTAAGAGGCATTTATAAAATTAACAAGTGTGATATCATTGCAGAATTCTAAATTGGGACAGGAAAGGTTATGTAGCCTGCACTCTCATATTGTGTCCACTGACAGGTGTATATAAAATTAACTATCCAAGAACAGCAAACGAATCCCAATAAGTTGAGCAGAGTAAAAAATCCCAAGCATAAAAACCAACAAAGAAGGTCACTGGAATAACAGGCAAAACTGCAGCAAAAATTAAGTAAAATCTCTTATTTATTGTTATAAAACAGTGAGTGTTTTCGCAATGGTAACCATTGCTTCATCAGACAACCTGAAATGTAGCACTCAAATTACAGTTTGGTAATGTAAATGAAATAAGAAGTGCTCAATTGAAGAAAAATAGTGTTTTTGTACCTGTATTGCCATATAATGTTGAAACTTTTTTAAAAACCTGTGAAAATGCCATCTACAGCAAAGAAGGTTGTTATTTAAGTGAACAGAGGTTTAATTTAACTGCTAGTGAATATAAGGCTTTGTATGAACTGCAACACAATGATAATATAGTCATATGTCCTGCTGATAAGGGGGGACCAATAGTAGTACTGAACTTTGATTTTTATCATAGAAACATGCAAGAAATGTTGTCGGATCTGAATGTTTATGAAGTTGTATCTACAGCCATTGTTTATGATATGAGTAAATGGATTGTGAATATATTACATGAAAGTATGTGCATGGGACTGTTGAAGAAGGAACTGTTTCATTTTTTTGTTGTTGAGAACCCACTTATTCCTCAAATACATGGTCTCCCTAAAATTCACAAGGATCCATTTAACCCTAAATTTAGACCGATAGTGGTGGGGGCAGGGTGGTTAACGGAGCCCAATTCCATCTACCGGCAGGGTGGTTAACAGAACCCGTTTCCATCTACCTAGAGAGTGAATTGAAGACAGTACTAAATGATTGCGCACGTCTTGAAAGATTCAGAGCAATTTCTGGTAGACCTGTATAGGGCAGAAGAAGGCATGGGAGTAAATAACAGTGGAATGATAGTAACACTAGATGTGGTCTCTTTGTTCACGAGTATACCAAATACTCAGGGAATCAGCATGGTAAAATCAGTGCTGATGAGACAAGGAAAGTTCTCTTCAGCAAAGGTAGACTTTCTTTGCATGCTCTTAGAAATAGTACTCGAATACAATATTTTTATGTTTAATGAGAAATGTTATAAACAACTGTCAGGTGTTGCAATGGGCACGAGTTGTGCCAGTGTATATGCAAACTTAGTTATGGTGAACTGGGAACGTGAAAATATATTGGATAATTCCCAGATAGCCTTTTATAGACAATTTGTGGATGATCTTTTTTTTTTTTGGAAAGGAACTGAAGAACGATTAAAGTCTATGTACTCACATATTAATACCACTAGTAATTTTCTTAAATTTACTATGAATTTTTCTTCACAAAGCGTAGATTTTTTAGATGTAACTGTATATAGAGAAGGTGATGGGTGGTTCACCAAACTGCATAGAAAGGAGTGTTATAGACCAACTTTCCTATATAGAGAAAGTATGCATAACCAAAGTGTCTTTCCTAATATCATCAGAGGACAGGCCCTGAGAGTATCACGGCTTTGCTGTCAAGAAAAGATGTATGTTAGTGAACTTAGTAATCTTAAAACAGGATTTCTGAGCAAAGGGTACAGTGAACAAGAGATTAATAAAGTGTACTTTAAAGTATCAAAGGAAAGTGAGAGCAAGGGGAAACCCTACTACTCAGATAGAGTAGTAGTAGGGAATATAGGAAACCCTACTACTCAGATAGAGTAGTAGTAGGGAATATATGTAATAGGAATACAAGATTAACACAGACTCCAATGGTCCTGCCCTATACTAAGGACATATGAAGGTTTGAATATATTATCCAAGAAAATTGGCATATGTTACTGGTAGATGAGTATACTGCAGATATAGTAGGTCCGCAACCACAGTTTGCATTTAAAAACAAGAGGAACCTGAAACCAACAGCTATGTTACCCAAGGAAAGTTAGAATGAGAGAAAATGTGGTTAAGGGTACATGCAGGTGTGGGCATTGTGCATACTGTGTTCATATAGATGAGTCCAGATTTTTTTAAGCATCCAGGGACTGGACGTCTATGGGAGCTTAGAAATTCAGCGGACCGTAACATCAGCAATGTAGTATATGCAGCTCATTAAAAAGTATGTTTTCAATTCTATGTACGTAAGACAAATCGTCACCTTAGGGAACGTATAAGGGATCACTTATACTGTACTAGGAAGGGGTTTATGTATAGTGCCCTTGCTAAGCATACTTTAGAGAAAGGAGCTGAACATACTTTTATGTTTCAGGTCTTACATGTGCAGAGTGCAAACATTAGAATGGGTGATATATTTAATGCCACAGAAAGTATGCAAGTACATTGGATCCTAAGATTAGGAGCACACAGGGGAATGGGTTTAAATGATTCAATTCTGTTGAAACCAGCACTGAAGTCCAGGAAGTTGAAATGAAACATATTATGAAAAAGGTTCACTATATGTATACATATGCATTCAGGATAACTCTGTATTTTTATTTCTCTTTTAACTTGATGCTTTAATTATATGTAACCATGGTAATTTATTAGTGAGTGATTTGTGTAAGTTGTGATTGGTTCATTTGAAATGAATTAAAGTATTTATATGTTGTTAGTTGTGTAAGAGATTGTCTGATGAAGCAATGGTTACCATTGCAGAAGATCTCACCATTTTATAACAATAAATAAGAGATTTTACTTCATTTTTTTCTGCAGTTCTGCCTGTTATTCCAGTGACCTTCTTTGTTGGTTTTTATGCTTGGGATTTTTTACTCTATAAAATGAATGAGTGTGACATCTTTGCAGAATTATAAATTGGGAGAGGAAAGCTTTTGTAGCCTACATCCTCATTATGTGCCAGAGTACAAATACTCATTAATTTGTTACTGATTGCCTATTCACTGACTACTCCTCTGAAGGATGGAAATCTCTGGCTTGCGAATATGTGACCAACAAAATCTTGGCTGAGATGACAGATCTGTTAACATAACATTATCTCCTATGTGAGAGAAGGTAACTACTGACATCTTCTGTCTCTTTATGTTTGTATTAACTCATTTTTGGTTACTGCACTGTTGTTTCATATCTTTAGCTCACAGAACATATATGAAACATATTTCCAAGGCACTTCTTAAGGGTTTACTTCACCCATTTCTGCCTCCAATTTCTATTCCCAATTGTGAAAGAGTTTGATAAGTGCTAACTGAACTTCTCTGATCATAGGGAATGAAGCAGAACATTACTTGAACTATGAACAATGCATTTGATGGCTGCTTATTGCACCTCCCACAACTTGATAAGCACCACTGACCAAAATCCTAGCTGAGATGACAGATCTGTTAGCACATCCTGATCTCCAAGGTGATGTAAGAGACCACTCACTTCTTCTGCCATTACTGGTTCTTACTCTGTTGTTTCAAATCTCGGAGTTCTCTGAACGTATACAAAATATATTACTAAGGCACAACGTAAGGGTTTACTCCCCCATTTCTCCTATTTCTTTTTATAACTGCCTGCCTTTTACTAGTGTTTCTGCTGATTCTATAAGGCTAAACTGCCCAAGTGGAAAATACATGGCAATATTACCTCCAGAAAGTTTATTAATCAGAATGTCAGGCAAATAAACAGATTAAAACATATTAAAGGGTGAGGCATGCCGGTCTACACAAAAGAGTATTTTCTTTTCACAAATTTCTCTATGTCCATGTGATTCCTTATCTTAAACTGACAAATCATCATTTAGAAGAAACAAAACTCATGGCTTAATTTTAACAATTGTTTCGGAAAGTAGAATTCTGATACACTCCTTATAGATTTTTCAACTTTTTAATTAATCATTTTTAGATATGTTTTTTGCATTCATCACATTCACTCATCTCATCGTATCACTGCATCACATCAGTCATGGCCACATGCTTGGTGAATATTGCTATATTACCAGTTTTGTCATTACAGTGTTGGATAGGGTTGCCACCTTCCTTCATGGCTAAAACTGGAGTAATGCCACGCCCCTCGTGTCACCAGTAACCCCACCCACTCCACCCTCTCTCCTGCCCACATTCCACCCATTTTGTGACGTCGCGATGACATTACTCAGCAGGAATGCCCTCTTTTTTCGTTTCTGCTGCCTGCTTTCGGCTGATTTACTATGCTTTTCTGTAAACAAAGCATAGCAAATCAGCCGATTTACAAACTCTGATAGTCTGTTTCCTTTTTGAAAGAGAATGCCGGAGTTTGTACAGTGTTTTCCAGACTAAGGGAGAATCAGTCTGATTTCCAGATACCATCCACTGAGACCTGATGATTGACATTTATGAATGCCCATCCTGTGTAGGACATTCTGCTTTTTAGAATGTAGGAAAGCCTCATCCTTTAATGCTTCATGAGTTTCCTGCTATGGTAAGAGAGTGCTTCCTCTTCCCCTAGGAGACTGTTAACTGATTTCTTCTTTTATTTTGCATGATTTATATAGATTTACCTTTTGGTATCAAGCATGGCACCTTTATCAGAGCAAAATCTGCTGATTGATATGCCTGCTCCTGAGGTGGATCCCATATAACATTTCTGCAAGGTTCTGAACCTCTCCAAATCGTCAGCTGGATGCCACCTGGTGTAAATTACTTTGGCAAAAACTGTAATAAAATTCATGGAAATGTATAATAGCCCTATTACTTTCTTTACTTGTTTTGCAATAACTATCCCTGCGATACCTCCACCAATTTTTCAACCAGTAAATACTGCCCATCATCCCTAGGAAATCATACATCTTTGGTAACAGACCTTGGCTTACCCCTGTTAAACCTTATGAGGACCTAGCATGAACCTTTTTTGATGCAAAATATTGTAGTCATAAAATATATCACCTGTGTGCCCCTTATAGGTTTCAGAGGCAATGAGAATATAAATAAATAAATAGATTGAGAGATTTATAGATAGATAAATGTAAAGCCAAGAGAACCAAACAGATGCAGATGGCCAAGTCAGTCAAACTCTTTATTTAAACCACACTATAAGACAGAACCACAATAAGTACGCTTATTTCATGCAAAAATTAAAGAAGTTTCATTAGGCTGTGACAATAAATAAAAATGAATTCTGTTTAAGTAATGCATCACTGCAACATTTACTTCTGATACAAATGAAAAGTCATATTCATTATATCCAGCATGTTGCTTATTTTTTGTAACAGAATATCAAAACTATCTAAAAAATATCTAAAAATTATATTACATGAAAAGCGTTATGTTACTAAGGTTAATTTTAGCAATCAATATAAATGTTAAGAAGCATGTTTAAAATGTATGAAAGAAACAGTTGACACTATACACATTTCAAAGGCTTTCTCATTGAAGTACTTCTAAAATTAGTGGCTCATTTAGTTCAAATGGACTTAAGCTTTCAGAAACAATTACCACTAATATTCTTTATAATCTAATTTATTTTCCCTCCTTCCACCTCTAATGCTTATTGCGTATTAATCAATTCCATGAAACTGATTGTTTTAATTTGTAGTACATGCAACAATGTGTCTAGTGACTCTTCATTCTAATGTAATATGTGTGTTATTGATTATATAAAGGATTCAAATAATTTTTAATCCTAATGGAACATATGCGTTCATATAATTGGTTGTGATGCGCTCTTCTAGTTTAAACTAAATAGAAGTCTTCAACCTTGAGCTAAAAGCTACATATGCCACATACTTGAGCTGCAAGTAAGATATCCAGGTGGTTGTAATGTATTCCCTTTGTTTTGTTTTGTTTTTTTTTACACTTTCTGCAACTCTATACCTGCTGGCATCAGCCTCTTCTCATCCAGTCAACTCATTCATCTCTTCCTCACCTAGAACAAAAGAGGAGCCACCATTAAGCCAGCCATCAGTGGGGATCTGAAGATTTTTTTTAATTATGCCCTAAGTCCCAACAGATGCTCAGCTAAGGAGCAGAAGGAGGAGCTTATATGGGCTGATCTTATTGGTCAGCCATTACTTCTGCAAGGGACATTGCCAGCATACCTGCACCCTTCCTTCAAAGCAGAGAAGTGGTTTCTCCAGTCTGCAGTGGAGAACCCACATTTCCCAATGTGCTCCCTATGTACCTGCAACCCTCTCCACAGGAAAGGTGAGTGGTCCATGCACCATCACTGCTTTGCCTCCCTGTCTGGATATTCTAGTACTGGGGTGGCAAACTGAACCCCAGCCGTGCGGGCTACACTCATGACTCCATTGCTCTGCACCATAAAGCCAGGCTGAAATATATTTGCTTTTGTAGGACTATAGTAATGTGGGCTATAGGCTACAAACATACACATATGATGTGCCTCATACCAGTATGTTGTCCTCTGTTAACCAATTTGTTCTTTTTTTCATTGCAATTCATTCATAATATACCCAATATTATCTTAAATAGTGGGTTGGTTAAATAAAATACTACAATTACCAGAAATTGTGGATGGTACATAATTTTAATCAAGGATAATTTTTACCTCAGTCCAGTTACTTTCTTGCTAAGTACTTCCTTGATCTAAAACTGGAGACACGTTATCCTATTTGTTTTGTAACCTGTTTGAAACCAAGAGGCCAGCACTCTAGTGTCTCCAAGAAAGAAAAATAACCTTTAGAAGTAATATTACTAATTCTAATAGTTTGTCCTTTAACAATGTTATTCATACGTTACAAAAGATGCATACTATCAACATGTAAAATGGTCATGCTGTCCACACATCTGTAATTAAACCACACACAGCATTTCAGTATTGATCTCTTTATTTATTTATCGATTGACTAACAATTGATTACTGGGAAAGTTCGAATGGGTAGAAGACCATTTTCAGGGGAGGCCTGGGGAAAAAAAGCTCCAAACTATTATAAAACATTTAAAAAACAATAATTTTACAATATTCAAGAATAAAACATCATTGCATTTAAACAGGGTTAACTTTGTAAACTACTCTGCATGCTAAACATAAGCAGTCAACTGAGCTGCTGAATAAAGGCATCTAAGAAATAAGGCCTGCCATATAAAAATATCATATACAAAGTGACCATATTTATTTTGCTTGCCCATAGAATTAATTTTCATACATGCTGTTCTTTTGTCAAAGTTTCTTACACACAAAGTTAGAGTAAGATTTGATTATATGAGCATTAGGGCAGCACAAACAGCAACATTTTTACTCTGTTTGTAAGGTTTTAAGAACAAACTAAATGTTTTTCTTACATCAATAAATTCTTCCATTAACCAAATCTCTCTCTTAGATGTAAATTCATAACCACTATTGTAAACCAACAATGAGTAGCATTACTGTATATAAGGATTACTTAATTAAAACTAATAAATCACTTTTTGTAACACTAATATTATTACGTTTATCTTTGAAATGTACACTATTTCTGCAAAAAGATTTTATGTGTTTGATATAGTTTAATTTAACTTTCTGTTGAGATGTGCTGCCTTTCATGGCCAGATTCCATCCTTCTGCCGTTATAGATGTAATAAGAGAGACACAACATCTTTGCTTAACTTGTGCACTATGAAGACAGCTGCTAACTTTGAATTAGATGCTTGTAAAGTATAACAGACTTCATGAGAAATTACTATATATTGTAACATAGTATCACAATACACTTTTCCAATGGGAGTGCTTGGAAACCTTACCAATCACCCATTGCAGACTAATGGGTTACTGAGACATCCCAGTGGAGGTGAGTCTGCGTTATTACTGTTCCTGTACCACAAAGATAAACATGTAATTTCCCTGACAATGGAGAACTACAGAACCAAGCAGCATTATCAAAAACTATATATTGTTCTGGAGAGTCTATTTAACTCAGTGAAACCTTCAGGCACTCAATTAATGAAGTCTCATATTAATGTGTGCTGGCAGACTGGACAGCAATTGCCTGCATCTCTGAGTCACAGACAATTTAAATGTGAGAAAAAAACCTTAAATGGATAGGAAATGCAACTTCTGGCTGTTTAATCACTTTATTGCATTTAGGTTGCTTAATTGTGACACTGAATATTGGGATTCTGCTATATTTCACCAGTAGTGATGTGCAAGCTCTCCCATTTACAATGTATGAAATAATTCATCCAAGTAAGATAGTTGTAAAACATCCCTGTGTCATGTATACAGTGCAGAATATAAATGCTAGTGGTGGTAAGGACTATCGTTAAAATGTTTTACATGCACTTTTCATCACAGATCAAGCATCTGCATAAATTGCTCGCAAGGGCAGTTAGCTTAGTACAAACCTATGAACCTAACAACAGAATTTGTGATGATCTAATATTTTGAATTTTAAAAGAGATGTTTGAAGGGTGGTTTCATCCCACTATAATCATCATGTGATTTCCTAACTACAAATAAACTGCCATTGAGTTTGTTGCACTTCAGAAAAAGTGGCAACTCGAAGAAGGCACTTTCCTAATTTCAGTACTTACGTTTATGATTATTACACATAAATAATCTTATCTGTACTAAAAGCTTTCTGTTTTCCTTAGTTTTGTTAGTGGTGTACTGGGGCACAGCTGTTTTATCAAGAGTTAGTTTTATGCAGTCTTATTGCTTAAACAAGTTTCCTTAAATTGTATTTTAGCAGTAAACAAAAGTGTTATAAACTATACTCTGCAGCAGATAATATGAACCAATGACACTTCTTTTCCTGTAAAATTTTGTCTGCAACCCAAAAATACAAAGTGCATAAATAGGCTTTTTCCATCAGTACTAGAGGCAATCATTATAAAACCTTTAAAAAGAGCTGGAGTTATTTAAGGAGGTTAAATTTAAAACTATCTTGACCACACATCTAGGTCAATACAAATACCACAAAGCTTCAAAAATAGCTTTTGTAAGTCTAGTTAACCAGTTTTTAACAGCTGACCATAAGTTACTCACAGGTTTGAAGTTCTGAATTTCTTTATTTTAGCAACATTTTAAGCAACTTGTCTCTTTTTTGGCACCCTAAAAAAATAACAATGTAAACTAACTCTCAGGTTACATAAACATCAGTACTGCCAATAGTTAAATGATGCATATGGCTCACAGCCAAGCTAAATGGATAAATTAAATACAAACATATGCTCTCATATTACTCAAAACATCAGGTAAGTGAAAATACAGCTATGGCAATAGTTTCACAGCTGCAACTGATCTATCTAAAAGATGCACACATATCAGGTATTCAACACCCCTAAAAGAGTATAGAAAATGTTATTAAATATTATCCTAGCACATAGAATGCATTATTGTTAATTATACAACAACCCCCCATTAATATTCCAAAACGTGCACGCTGATTGGTCAGCATGCACATTGTAAATCAGAGTTATACTAATGGAAAAAGGTCCGGTCGCCCGGACTTTTTCCATTAGTATAACTCTTTTTTACAGCAACAGAGAACACAAGATCTCCGTTGCTTTTTACACACTGTCTCGCTATGTTAAATGAGTTTAACATAGTGAGACAGCTTTAAAAAAAGTAACTGAGATCTTCCTATCTCCGTTGCTTTTTTTAAAGGTGTCTCGCAATGTTAAATGGGTTTAACATAGCGAGACAGCTTTAAAAAAAGCAACAGAGATTCTCTGTTGCTTTTATAAAGCTGTCTCGCTATGTTAAACTCCTTTAACATAGCGAGACACTTTGTAAAAAGCAACGGAGATGTTGCTTTCTCCGTTGCTTTTTTTAAAGCTGTCTCTCTATGTTAAATGGGTTTAACATAGCAAGACAGTTTAAAAAAAGCAACGGAGATTCTCCGTTGCTTTTTTAAAGCTGTCTCGCTATGTGAAACTCCTTCAACATAGCGAAACAGTTTGTAAAAAGCAACGGAGATCTTGCTTTCTCCATTGCTTCTGCCCACAACTCTGATGTACTGTGGAAGCATACACATGCGCAGTACATCAGAACTGCCGCAGAATATCAGACAGCTGCGGAAGGGCAGCAAGGAGGCATTATACAATGCCATTATTTAAGAAAAGTAATTATTTTTTTTTTAAATAATTTCATTTTAATTGTATAATTACAATAACCCACTTCTGGGTGTGGCTAATGCTGGATTTACCCATGGTTGTCTTTGTTTGGCCACTCGGGCTTCGCCATCATGACCAAACCACACCAACCATGGGTAAATCCAGAATTACCCACACCCAGGCATGGGTCATTGGTATAATATTATACAAGTACAAATGGAAAAGATTAAATTCACACTGTTACAAAGAAAAGAGTGCAGCTTTACAAAGTTTCTTTATCAGCATTCCTTCTCCAGCTCTATTCTTTTGAGTCTGTCTTTTCCACCCATCTTCTTCTTTTCCCTAAAACTGTCTGATCACTGCCTTTTTGATCAGCCTATCTGTATCCACCTGGTTAATTTCTTAATGGTGCAAAATGGGAACTGAGATAATACTTTGATTATTATATTGTCAAACATATCTCAGTATAAAAATGTAATTTAGCAATAATCCACAACTGTGTGTGGGTATATCAGGATTTACCCATGCATAGTGTGGTTTTAATTATGAGGGTAAACCTGAGAGCAGTTAGTTTTTCAGAATGTACTGACTTTTCTCATATTTTGCTCTGTCCCCACTAAAAGACATTCACAATGCTGTTATTCAGTATATGCCAATAGAAAGTCTTGCCCAATAATGGCACTTCAGTGGCCGGACTTTTTTCTGTTGGTATATGTTCAATGTATAATGTGTCCATTTTTGAATAATAGTGAACCTTTATTGAATAATTATATATTACCATCAAGTTTTTTTTGAATTGTTACAACTAATAGTTATCTGGGGTTCCTAGTAGAACACTGAAAACTCAAATTAGCGAACGACCTAAAGCTCGATCTACTTTTTGTGAGATTGCGGTACAGTGTAGACTGGAATATTTTCCCTTTCCTCACTGTAGTGCTTTCTCAGAGTTAGTACATATATATTTAGTGGGGGGTGTGAGGGGAGTGCAGCCCCCCATAACAGCAAGTTCGAGGTCCTGCATTTTCGACCTTTAGGTCATTCGCTATTTTGGATTTTCATTGTTCTGATATAGACCTGTTATCTGTATCCCTATATATCTATCCTGTCTCTCTATATATCTATCCTGTCTGTTTGTCTGTCTCTCTATCTCTTTTTCTTTATGTATTATAGAAACAAGGGCTGTTATACAATTCCTGGAGGGGTAACAGTCTGGAAATCAGAGTATGATTCTCCAACTCCTGGCTTTATTGATTGTTTTAACATATCATTTTATTCATTTATTACTTGAAAAGTTATGTGATGTGAAAAAACAGCTAAAGATATAACGTAAAGAACAATTACAGGTTAAAACATATATCTTTTGAGTAGACGAGTCTACAGACTATATTATCCTTTTAATATTCAGGTTCTCTTTTGTTTTTTTTTTTTTGTTTTTTGTAAATTAGCCTTTTCAACTATCAAAACAAAGTCAGCCCAGTCTTAAAATTGTTGGGCAATGACAGCAAAAAAAAAAAAAAAAAACTTGTGTGTATCTAGGCAAGCTGCGTGTGTGTGTGTGTGTGTGTGTGTGTGTGTGTGTGTGTGTGTGTGTGTGTGTGTGCATACCTTCACTTTTCTACTCTCAAAGTACACACACACACACACACACACACACACACACACACACACACACACACACACACACACAGATACATACATATATACAAAAGAATTATGAGAGTTTAGTGTGGTCTTTATTTCACTGGGAGGATCACATCAAAAACTGATGTCACAAAGTCTGCTTTAAAGGTAAAAGTCTCCCAGCTGTGTGTGTGGGGGTAGGCTCTTCCCAGCATCCAGTCCAGGCAGCCAACTCACATTGGTTCATCTAATGACCATCTTAATGCAGTGAGCCTAGCCTAAAATATCTGATAGTTGCACCTCAACCATTAGGTTAATACCTACTTGAGAATGGTTAAATGGGTAGTGTAGTGTTAAAAGGAAACCTCTTTAGAAAACACCTCATTCTGTTTCATGCTGCTTTCAGCATGAGCAGTTAATTGTGCATAGTTACGTCTCAGGTATACACAAAGAAAATGTTCACAAAGGCAAACAGCAACGTCTAAAGATCATAAATAAAAAAACAGTGATGCTTTACACAAACACGGTTTAGTCTGTAATAATTTTAACAAGTTTGTGTTTTTTATATTGTATTTCATTCAACACAGTCCCAGTGAGGAATGCCAACAACATGCTAGACTTTTGTGAAATGTGTTGGCAGATTAAACTTAATTCCAGTGTTTCTCCACATTTAAATGACATTATTTCCATCAGCAATGTGCTTAAATTTAGGGCTATAAACCTGTGATTGGATTGTGAAGATTACTTTAATTTGTTTTATTTGTGTGATATTCCTTTCATTTATTGTTTACCATTTTACTTGTGTCATTACTATTTACATGTTTTTCCATGATTCATTCCAGAGTTGTGTGTATTTTAACATTACTGTTCTTTTTTTTTTTTACCTTTAAGAGACAAATGATGTTTGGAACAGACAAATTTGTCACGGGACATCTTTAGTGTAGGAGCCCTCACCTGGGGGGGTGCATATGACTAGGTTAAGGAAGACTGGCGTTAGAAGGTATGAAAGACATGCTCTATAAATGCAGTCAGGCCAGTAAAGGGTTAATTAGTGGAGGGAGGAAGGGAGGAAGTAAGGTAGGGATGGGGAGGGTCTTGAGGGGTTTTGAGGTTGGGAAACAGTCTTGAGAAGCACATTTTGGCATGATTATGTTGAGTACAGGATCATGTGCAAGACCACTTGACGTTGGCTGGTAGTAAGGTAGGCCTTGGGTGGTTTGTCAAGGGAAGGAGGTGAGTGCAGAACTCCTAATTTAATGTAATTTTTTTTTTCCTTTTCTCTCTTAGGTGACTTGAGGGTGTTGGCTCTTGCATGGGGTTGCCACACTGTATGTTTGGGGTCGACTGATACCAATTGCTGTGTGGTGGGTGTGTTGGAGTCATTGCTGTTTACTGTTTTGTGGTGCATGCGTGTTAGGGGATAGTGATGAGTGAATTAATCAAGTAGCTGATGCAGGATTAATGATTCATCAATATCTCAGTGCATGAGGGGATAATATTCATGGCTGGGTGTTCAGGAATACACGAGGTGCTGCCATACAGTACATGATGATTTCAATAAATCTTGGCTTAGGTTTTGTCACTGTATTTCACATGCTGAGTGCAGGAATGTATTGTGAAATATATGGAGCCATGCCATATTCTACTGGGTTAAAAGTATGAAATAATCGCATACCTGGTTTCTGCTTTGGGAGAGATTTGCTTTCTAGCTTGTTGTACATTCCAATGCATATTTGCCAATAGTGCTGCTTGTTAGCCTAGTGGAATGAAGTGGCATTTAGAAGAGGAATACTGCTGGTTCAGTCTCCTGGTATGGATCCCTTCCTCCTCCTCTGGGCCTCGTTTCCATTGGTGCAGTTTGTGCTTTGGGGTGGATAGCCCATTCCCCTTTCTGGCTTGGTGGGGCTGACCATTACTGTGTATGCATGGTAGTGTTGTTAAAAAAAAGAAAAAATAACAAAAGGGGTGCTGATATTCCAGCAAAAATAAATAAATAAATAAATAAAACAAAGGATAACCATACCAACTACTCGGTAGTGTATGTGGCATGTAGGGTGCTTCTCCATTTAGACAGGGCAGTTCCCAACAGAAGAATAATGTGGTGTTTTCGCAGGCATGGAGACCCACATGTAACAGTTGCTTCTGCTCATGCGTGGTGGTGCTGTTACTTGATACAGAGATGCTCTGCCTAAATGTATTAGACAGTTATTACAATAAATACATCGCAATGAAGGTATATTCAAAAAAAAACCCCAAAAAACAAAAAGAAAAAACAAAAGTAATTTGTTGCCCCCAGGGTTCATCAGGGAAACCAAGGCGCACTACTTAAGTTAAGCATGTGAGATGCAGGCTTGGAGGGGCCGTAATACATAAATAAAAAAAAAAATAGTTTATACCAGTGATGTTGGAGGGGCTGATGGTGTAAAGTTTTAGGCTGTGTACTTTGCAGACATAAAGTGAGGTGAATTTTCACATTGCTAAAGCACAGCTCCTGACCAGATCACAGGCAGTTCAGTTACATTAGGGAGTTTGCTAGGCATTAACATTAAACTGCTCAAGTACATAAGGAAGAACAAGGTCTGACAATTTCATTTTAAGAGGCCATCTAACAAATAATTGATGTGAACGACTTGCATCAGTGCACATATCATAATGTGCTGCATATGGAAAAGCTATTAAATAAAAAAAAGAATGGCTAGTATATAGTTGTCAAGGAAAGAATTAAAACTATCAACACTTACATTACATGTGGAATACCACAATTCTCACAAATCAGTAACATTACGGAGTTTGCTGGTCAGTTAATGCAGTGAGCTACAGGGGCAGGGCCTGGGTTCAACACATGGCAGAGGTATTTCATTTTGATTTTTTTTTCCATTATGGCTCACTTGCTTACATTGGTGTTCTTCTCATTCCAGATGTCCACAGGTGATATGGCTGATGTCCAGGCATTGCGGCAGAGATGGGTGAACATTGTGGCATAGGCAAAGGACCTTTTTCAACAGAAGCCTAACTGTGACACCCAAATGGAAGAGAGGTAGGGCCACACTAATCGTAAGAGATGGCAAATGGGGAAAGGTAAACAGGCAAACAGTGGCAAAAGAACACACCAGTTACAGTCCAGCAAGGAGATGGCAGCAGAGGTCTCGACACTGGATTCAGCACTTGCTGCTCTGGCAGATAATGATTCCACAGTTAGTGCTGAGAGTTTGGCTAGGTGGGGGGGGGGTGGAGTGGGAGTTGTGAGGAGTTGGGGGCAGGAGAGTCAGGAATCGAGTGACAGGGTGGTCAGCATAACTACATCTTTGGAGGGTCCGGGGCAGACCTGGGGCCCCTGTAAAATTTATTGGGACAAGGTTATGGTTTTCGGGAGCAGATGTTTGGAAGGGACAGACCAGCCATGTCTGGTAGTTTGTTTTCAATGGGGGAAGATACAGATCCTTGTTGAGAGGAGGTAGGGTCAGATTTTGGGATACAACCAGGTGCATGGTCGGCTAGGTAGGTGCTGTGCTGGAGCAAGTTGGTGTGGTGGTCTTTTTAACCCCACACATACCAGCTACTGTAAAAGAAAAAATTTGGAAAGGTGAGTATGTGGACATTAGTCCTGAGTTACTAGCCTTATGGGCTACACCTCCAAAGCTGTAGTGCTCAGCAGCTGAAAATAAATATTTAATGTTGACACACTGTTAAAAAGAAAAGAAAAGAAATTAAGTCCCTTAACGATAAGCACTTTTGATAAATCTTCATCTTCACTGATAAACTGGGACTAAAGATAGCTTTTAATACCTAAAGTTTAAAGCAGTTTTTTCTCCTTTTTTGAAAATGAACCACTCATAAGTGTTTAAAACAAACACACCTTCTTATTAGCCAATGATCATTTCACTGACTTACATCTCTGAGAGTGGCAAGAAGATTTTCTTACTTCCAATCACAGTAGTCTGAAGTAGACACTCCTTTGTTTCAGCCAATAATTGGCAAGAAGACTTTCTTCCAATCACAATGGTCTAAAAAATGGGCACTCCTTCTTTTCAGCCAATAGTTGGCCTTCTGTCTTTCAGCATTAGTCTGAACGGAATTACCACATTTAGACCAGGGAACTGGTCCACTCTTAAATTAATTATCCATTTGATCTCACTTTAGTTATTGATACCTCCTTGTTTTATTCCCACATATATCTGTTCTATTACTTTGAACAGAAAGGAATGTGTGGGGAAATCATTAACGTGTAGCAAGGGAATTATGCAAATCCTTTCCATAGATGTCTCTCAAATGTCTCAAAATACGGTTTTTGAAGACTTGATTGGTTTTACCGACATAGTATGCCGAACATGATGTACAGGTCACCAGATATACATTTGGGGTGCTACAGGTTTCTTTCAAATTAAAAGTATATTCCCTACTTGAGTTTGGTTGAAGAAAGGAATTGCTGCTGTCAATATATTCACAAGCTAAGCAGTTCCCACATCAAAATGTCCCTTTGTGACCCAAAATTTGGGGTTTTGAAAAAACATCTTTTGTGCATAATAAATATTTGATATTCTTTCTATTCTTATATCCAAAACTTGGATTTCCCCCTACAATCTCCTTTAGTTTGGGATCCTAGGTTAAGACAGGCCAAAACTGTTGCATTACTTCTTGAATTTGTGCATTATCTGTACTGTAGGTCAACATCATCCTTAATCTATTGTTCTTCTGTTCACTACTAACTTTTTGTTTCTTATATATTTTAGATGTAATCTCTCCATAATGCATTTTTCTGATTATATTATCCATTGGAATATAAATATCCCTTTCATTGTAACCACGTACTTTCAAATTCTTTTGCAAATATTGAATCTCTTTCTCTATAACTGCACTTTGAGTGCATCTTTTCAAAATCCTTGTGGTGTCATTCCGCATAATATTCTTTGTAATATGCTTAGGATGCATACTGCTTTTATGCAGATAATGATTCCTCCATGTGCTTTTCCTGTTTACAGCTGTACTGATTTTATTCCCTTCCTCCAATGTGATGTTAATATCCAAATAGTTGACAGACGCTCAAGACCAATCTGCTGTTAGTTTCAAAAAGGTAGTAGTTCCATTTATATAATCCAGGAACAATAAAAATTCATTCTCATCTCCTTTCCAGAGCACAAAAAGGTCATCCACAAAATGACCTTAAAACAAGATGTTCTTATTCCAAGGATTAGTAGGACTAAGTACATAAATACACTCCCATTCTGCTAATACAAGGTTTGAGTAGCTATTCACGAGGGGGTGCCCATGGCAACCCCCCAATGTTGCCAATAAATAGATTGTCCATAGGAAAAATGGTTATTCTCAAGATTCATTAATAATAATGAGCATATTTTGTCAGCCTCTGTGCCGTTTAGGTTACATGTTAAAATTTCCCTTGTAGTCTCTATTCCAAATTTATTAGGTATAGATGTGAAGAGATTATTTACATCCATAGTAGTCAATAAGAGATTACATTTGTTTTTATGTATTTCCATAGCTTTATGTAACTTCCTTAGGAAATCATCTGTATCTTGTAGTACTGTCTCTATTTCGATCAGTATTTTTCTGAGCTCTTTCTCCACATATAAGGACACAGTTTCTGTGACCCAACCTTGTCCAGACACCACTGGTCGTAATGGGGGGGGGGGGTCATATAACTTCTTGTGAATTTCTGGTAATCCGCTTATCGAAGGTGTAGTTGGATGTGTTTTATGAAAAAAAATTAAACAAATTCAGATCAATAACTCCTACCAACAACATATCAAGTTATATTTCAACTTTATGTGTGGCACTTTTAAAGGCCAAAGGTGTTACTTCTATGTATGTCTTCTTATCTTTTAACATTTCTAACATTTTGGATCTGTACCATTCTGTCTCAAGCACCACTATAGCCCTTCCTTTGTCTGCAGGCTTTAGCACAATGTTTTCATTCCACTGTAAATCATAAAGGGCCTTTCTTTCCTCATAAGAAATATTATGAAAATGCTTACTGCCTACTTCTGTCCTTAGCTTTTCAACATCATTACTACATAGACGTGTAAAAAGCTCAACTGCTGGATGATTAAGGGGAACAAAGGTGCTAGGTTTCTTGATAACCTTTGTGTCAAAAGTCTGTTTCCCATAAATGCTCTTCAGTGTGACATTCCATCCAAAATAGTTTAAATCTGTAACAAACTCACTTAGGTCTGAATTTAAAGAAGGTATAAACGTTAGTCCCTTCTCTAAGATTGCATGTTCAGCTGGAGTTAAGATATAATTAGAGATATTCACCACTAGTGAAATCTTAGTTAACTCATAGTTTTCTTTCTTTTCCGATCCTGACTCTGAGTTCGCTGATTCCTGTAGAGGGTTTGTTTAAAAAAAAAAAAACAGTAAATTATGACTAACCGGTATGTGCACTGCTCCTCTCTTTGGTACAGCTCCTATCTGATTAGAACTGCTAGTGCCTTCTAACGATGAACTGGATATAAGTTTATTAACTTCTCCTACACCTGAGGAGTCAGAAACAATCACCCTTGTTTGTAGCTGTTCTGTCTCTGCTACTGCAGTGTTCAAATTAGCAGGGTTATTTTTAGGCCTAGCCGGTTCCTTGTCTCCACCTACTGTGCGAGTTTCAAATTTCCTTTCTTTTCTGGGCCATTCAAAAATGTGCCCTTGCTTGAAGTCTGAAACATCTCGTCAACTTTTTTATTTTCTGATCTTGTAACATAGAGTCATATACATTCGGGTTAAACTGCACCGTTTCTACATTGTTCACCTGTTATGAATTCAAATTGAAATTCTCAAGCTCCGACTGCTTCGTTGTGATCTGCTTGGCAATGTTTTCCTCTTCAGGTTTAAAATAATCAATTAACAGCTTCATATATCGTAAGCTAGTTTCTAAATTGATGGCCTGTCATTTCGCTAGCAGGTCCGGATATTGGTTCCCATAACTGGGCATACATTTCACTCTCATCCCTCTTGGGATGACCTGATTATGCAAACTCGCTTCCAAATGAAACCACTGCCATGTGAGCCATTTGAGCCGATAAGCTGCTGATTCTACTATGCTTAATATTTTATCAAATATCCTGTCATTACAAACATCCTCCATTTCATGCATTTCCGTTGAATCAAAACACAAATGCAGTAATGGGTTGGCTTTAACTTCTGACTGCTCAACCCCTTTGCTAGTTTTCATAAAGCCCATATTAAACTGTCCTTTATTAACAACATGATTACCTTGTTCTTCAGCCATGTGCAGTGATATAACACAGCAATAAAATTAAACAGAAGAAAGATATATCCCACTGCTTAGCAGTAGCCAGTAAAAAGCACAAAGTAAAATGATAAACGGGCTACACCTCCACAGCTGTAGTGCTCAGGAGCTGAAAATAAATATTTAATGTTGACACACTGTTAAAAAGAAAATAAAAGAAATGAAGTCC
Source organism: Protopterus annectens (assembly GCF_019279795.1). NCBI lineage: Eukaryota > Metazoa > Chordata > Ceratodontiformes > Protopteridae > Protopterus > Protopterus annectens. The sequence continues at coordinate 1,771,051,173 of NC_056735.1, read as the reverse complement.
CTTAATTTCCACAAACTATAAGTGCTTTCGATAAATCTTCATCAGATCTCTGATAAACTGGGACTAAAGATAGCTTTTAATACCCAAAGTTTAAAACGGTCTTTTCTCCTTTTTTGAAAATGAACCAATCATAAGTGTTTAAAACAAACACACCTTCTTATTAGCCAATGATCATTTCACTGACTTACAACTCTGAGAACGGCAAGAAGATTTTCTTACTTCCATTCAGTCAATAATTGGCAAGAAGGCTTTCTTCCAATCACAATGGTCTAAAAAATGGACACTCCTTTTCAGCCAGTAGTTGGCCTTCTGTTTTTCAGCATTGGTCTGAATGGAATTACTGCATTTAGACCAGGGAACTGGTCTGCTCTTAAATTAATTATTCATTTGATCTCACTTTTTTCTGTTGGGTTATTGATATCTCCTTGTTTTATTCCCACATATATCCATTCTGTTAGGGGTTCCATTGACCACACACTAGTTGGAGGGTCCAGCGAAGGTATTAGATTTCCTAGGGTTGAGTGTGGCTGCAGAACAGGGCTTGTTTTGTTTGCTTGGGGAGAAGATAGCTAGGCTAAAAGATAAGATAGTTTGGATGAAGGCTATGGACAAGGTGTGGGTGAAGGATGCCATGGAACTCTTAGAGATACTGAATTTTACCTGTTGGGTGGTTCACCTGGGACAAACCTTTTATAGGTTGGTAGCCTTTCTTTTGAAAGGGGGCAAAAGTAAGCACCATTGGGTGAGAAATGGCAAACTGACTCGTGAGGATTTAACATTGTGGCTGCAGTTTTTAGAGCAATTTAATGACGTTACTTTTTGCCAGTCTGATTGGGTAGGTCAACGGGAATTACAGCTGTTCACTGATGTGGTGGGGGGCCTGGGGATGGGGGCATTTTTTGGGGGACAGTGGTTTGCTCTACCATGGCCACCTGAATGGCTGGAGGAATGGAAGTGGGATGTTGCCTTTTTGGAACTGATGCCAATTTGGGTAGCATCAGTAGTGTGGCATGATCATTTTAGGGGAAAGGAGGGTTGTTTTTAATTCTGACAATGTTGCAGTTGTACGGGTTTTATAAGTTAAGATGACTAAGTCTGAGCGTTTATTGTTAGTATTGCATAAATTGATTTTGCAAAGCTTGTTGATTAATTTTTCCTTCACAGAAGTGCATGTACCAGGGATGAAGAATGAGATTTCTGACAGTTTGTCTCACTTTCAGTTTTCCATGTTTCGGCAGTTGGCCCTGATGGCAGCAGAAGACACTGTGGTGGTTTCAGATGAGGTGTGACGGATTGGGCTACAATGATTGGGAGTTTGGTGCAGCAGTCTTGGACGGTGTCCACCAGAAAGGCTTACGGTAAGGTGTTGTATGATTTTGACAGGTTTATTATGCAGTTATTGAAGGAGGCAAGGGTCTGGTTGGAAGAGTTGTTGTTGCAATACTTAGCTGGGGCTAGGTTGCAGGTTAAGGCAGTAAAATCGGTCAAGGTGGATTTAACTGCAATTAGTGTTGCTCGGGTGGTGAGACTGAAGGATTTTCTAAATCCTGGATGGTAGGAAGAGTGTTGAAGGGATAGTGTAGGGAGAAAGGTTTGAACAGGGATAAGTGTTGGACGGTGACAAGGCAGGTCTTAAAGATGTTGCTGTGGGGTTTGAGTAGGGTATTCAGGGAATCAGGGGAGGCAATGTTAAGTGTTTGGATGTATTTTGGGGCTTTTATGGGGCTTTTAGGGTGTCAGAGTTGTTAGAGTCATTTGTTTGGAAGTATGTTATGTTCCTGTCTGGAGCAGTTTACGTTTGTTTGAGATCATCTAAGAGTGATCAGGTGGGTAAGGGTACACAAATAGTGTGGGTGAAGTATAAGTTGGAGCAGTTGTGTCCAGTGGTGTGGGCAGGGAGATTGTTAGCAGCTCATAGAGGAAGGTCTTAGGATCTAGTTTTTCAGTCGAAAGGAGGTAGGTCAATAACAGGGGGCAGTTGATTTCAGTCCTGAGAAGGGCTTTTGGAAGTATGGGCTTAGATGGTGAGAGGTTCTCTACTCATTCTTTTAGGATGGGTAGGACGTCAGATATGGCAAGAGCAGGTTGTTCAATTGAAGTCATTAATATGGGTCTATATCACTTCATCAAAATGGCAGAAGTCGAACACCATATGTTCGAACTTCTAACCTCGAAGTGCAAAACCATCAAAGGCTTAGAACAGCAATTTTTTTCCCAGGGAAAAAAAATCGCTGTTCCAAGAAACACACACACAACACAAGCACACCAAAAAACAGCAATCCACAAACATACACTTAAAATCCTACATCTAACCCTACACCAAACTGTACATACACTACTATCTATCTACTTACCTTAACCCAAACCCTAACCCTAAGGTCCGTCACTATCGCTCACTCACCTGACCCGCGCCCTAACCCTAACTCACCTATCCCACCCTAACCCTAAAGTCTGTCACTATCGCACACCCACCTCACCTGTGCCCTATCCCTAACTCACCTAACCCTAACGTCCACACAATCGCACAATTACCTGAACCTGACCCATAACTTTCCACCACAGTGCTGAAAATCGCAAAGCCACAGAAACAGCCCACCGAATTCTTTCCTTGGGAAAGAATTCGGTGTTCCGTGGCTTCGCGATAATCAGTTTTCGAACTTCACAGTTCAGACATATGGTGTTCAAACTGCTGAAGTTTCGACAAACTGATAGGAACCCATTAAGAAGGCTGGGCGATGGGCTTCCAGTGCCTTTTTGACTTATATTAGACAAGGGATGGTGTTTTTCATTCTATTATTACATGTTTTCTTTTTTTTTTTTAGGCAAAAATATCCTCGTTATATGTCATTCATATGTGTACTGGGAAGAAAGGAGGGCTGCTGTTAGGAGTGATGGTTCTGAGTTGGGATTACATCGGTTTGGTTGGATAGTCACATGACATAGCATTAGAGAGCTCAAGTGGAACTGGCTGTTGCAGGTATTTACATTGATACAAACTCAAGTCGGGCTTCTTCGAATCTTGCTGGTACACTTGGCAGGTAATGACTTGGGCTTGACACCAAAGAGTCAGTTGGTTTATCAGATAAGGGAAAATATGTTGGCTTTAAGGAAGTTATTCCCAAGTTTGTGCTTAGTGTGGTTGGAGTTTATTCCTTTTCTGATGTGGGGGAATGCTAGGAAATTTTCTGCAGTTGAAAGGGCTCAGAAATTTGTGAACTTTAGGTTGGCAAAGCAATTGGGGGCCATGGGAGTATGCACTATACAGCATAATGAGTTTGTGGACAGGGACAATATGTGTTTCAGGAAGGATGGGGTCCATCTTAGTGACTTTGGTCTCAATTTACTTAATTTGAATTTTGGGTTGTTTTTGGAGGAGTTGGTTAAACACTGGAGTTAGTGAGGGGGAACAGCCTTAGTTAGGCTGGTGGGTGGAGAAGAGGGACAGGCTTCTCCCTCTTCTGTTTCCTCTCTGGTGTACTTTGGAAGAAGAAAACCTGGAGTGATGGAAGTGAGTGGTTGGATGCTGCTTGCACCTGGTGGTTTGGATGGAAATTAGGTTTTGTGGGATGAAGGCCACAGTTGAATGCTTCCTGAGGTAAGAATAAGTGAACAGGTGGAGGACACTGCTTATTTAGCAAGGGTGAGTGGTGTTATGCTGCCCTTATGGACAATCATTTGATGCTTTTACAAAGGAATGAAGTTATGATGCATTGTTTTTCTTATGTTGAATCAATAAAGGTCATCAAAGGTCTTTTGGAGTACTGTTACTTTATTGAAGTGGAATGTGACAAATGATGGTTGGAACAAATTAATTTGTCATTGGACATCTTTAGTGTAGGAGCCCTCACCCCAGGGGGAAGGGTGTAGATGAGTAGGTTAAGGAAGATTGGGGTTAGAAAGGATAGATATGAAAGACATGCTCTATAAATGCAGTCAGAGGCAGGAAAGGGTTAATTAGTGGAGGGAGGCAGGGAGGAAGTGATATAGGGAGGGTCTTACCGTTTTTTTGAGGTTGACAACTGTCTTGAGAAGCATATTTTGGTGTGATTTTATTGCCCACCCAGCCCTACAGTGGTTACTGGGTTACAGTGGCTTTAGTTGGGTGATATGCATGAGCGGAGAAGAGGGATAGGCTTGTCCCTCTTCTGTTCCCATTCTGGTATATTTTGGAAGAAGGAAACCTGGAGTGGTGGAAGAGAGTGGTTGGATGCTTCTTGCACCTGGTGGTTTGCAAGAAAATGAGGTTTTGTGGGATAAAGGTGAGTCGTTGAATGCTGCCTGAGGTAAGAATAAGTCAGCAGGTGGAGGACACTGCTTATTTAGCAAGGGTGAGTGGTATTATGCTGCCCTTATGGATGATCATGTGATGTTTGTGCAAAGAAAGGAAATTATAATTATTAAAGTTATGATGCATTGTTTTTTTTTTTTTTATGTTGAATCAATAAAGGTCATCAAATGTCTTTTGGAGTACTGTTTCTTTATTAAAGTGGAACATGACAATTGATTTAACTGAATTAAGTCACTTGTTCTACTGTGATTGGGTCATACATCTTTTAAATATGTGGTGCATCGGGTACATAGCCGGCGTTAGGCACCCGCGAAACCCACGGCCGCGGGGAGCCCCCGATTACTTACCCGCAAATAAGGGCCTCCATTCAGCATCCATGGGTTACTCTGATGGTCCAACCGGTGTTTACTTTGCTTCGGCTTGGCTCCTCGTGGACGTCTAGCTGCTCCGTCATCGCGAAAATTCGAACTGCGTTTCCATTTTTTTTTTTTGATTCGCTGGCAAGTTGCACTCAATCAGGTCCGCTCGCTGAAACAAGGGATCTGACTGGCTGCAGCAGTCTGCGAACTAAGTCCTTGTTTTTTTTTTTTTTTTAAGTAGGAAGTGATGAAGCAAGGACCTGATTGGTCCTAGCAAATCACTTCCTACACAAACTGCCTTTAAAAAGGCACCTGCAGCTAATAAGGATCACTTCTCTTGTTTTTCAACAGAGGAGTGTTCCTTAGCAGTGGCAGAGTGATGGAGCGGGATTTGGACCAGCGTGAGGATGGACAGCAGGAACGGATCAGCGGTGGATCAAGCCTTTGCAGCGGTCGTGGTTTTTGGATTATACTCTTTTTAAACTGTCCTTTTAAGGGCAACTTCTGAAAAGGTCTGACAAACTGTCCTTTTAAGGGCAACTTCTGAAATGGTCTGGCAAACTGTCCTTTTAAGGGCAACTTCAAAGGGACTGAGTGGTCTGAGGAAGGCAAGCAGAGCAGGTGAGCCTTCAGTCGTGAAGAGGGAGCAGAGTATTGGAAGCAGCCTTCTGTGGAAAGCAAAAAAGGTAAGTTTTTGGGTTTAGTTTTAACTTTATTTTTTGTGGGGGTGGGTGATTGTTTTTTGTTCATATTTCTTGTGCTAAGAGGTTTGGGGGAGTGTGGCCTGTGGTTGCATGAGTTTTATTTTGGTTTTCTGTACAGTTTTTGTGCTAAGAGGTTTGGGGGGTGAGGACTGTAGTGGTACCAGTTTTATTTTGGGGCTGTGGTTGTATTAGTTTTATTTTGGTTTTGTGTAGAGTTTTTATGCTAAGAGGGTGGGGGTCAGGTTGTGGTTGTACCAGTTTCATTTTATGTCCGTGTGCTGGTGGTAAGAAGATGGGGGGGGTGAGGGGCTGTGGTTATACCAGTTTTACTTTACTTATTTTACATTTGTTTTCTGGATAGTCTGGGATAGAACCCATTTTCAGTGGATGCCCAGGGAGAAATGCTTTTTAGTACATGTGCTAGAAATATGTAAAATAATTTGGTTTCTGTTTATATGAGGGACAACATAAGGGAATGTGAAGTGTAATATACATTTAATTTTGATTGCCCATTGGTTAGGAGAGTGTATAACTTATTTGGAGCAAGAGGATTTTGTTTTGGCAGTATCTATGCTGTATATGTAAACGGTAGAGAGAATGGGATAGGGGTGACGAAAAGGAGGGGAGATAAATAATGGGACAGAGAAGGATATTGTAGTTGGCTAGAGCAGGGATAGGTGGGCAGTCTTGTGGGCTAGAGCAAGGATAGGTGGGCAGTCTTGTGAGAAGCTGCTGTCTAAGTCAATAGTCTTAGGCGTATGGGGTAAGTGGTGAAGATTAGCTTATTTCAGCCTGGGTTGGGACATGACCTGTTGCATGGTAGATGTAACACAAGTGTATCTATGTCAGCATATTGGATTGTGAGTGCTAGGGATGTGGCATTATTGAGGTTGATAATCCACTAAATTTAAGTGGATCAAGGATATAGCCTTGTGAGACTGCTAATGTGAGTGGAAGTAGAAGGGGGATAGATACTGGAAACATTTTATGGCTGTTTATGACATTTTGGGTAGCTTTGGAGCCAGTGGAGAGCTAGGGGGATCTGATTAAGGTCTGTGAGAGAGTTAGTAGTTTGTTGAGAGACTCTGACAAAGGCCTTTAACAAATTGAGAAAGCTAGATACCATAATTTGTAAATTGTGTTATTATAACTGAGGAGGGCAGTTGCAGCATGAGGCCTGAAGCTGTGTTGGGATTTGGCAAGTAAATTATTGGTTGAGAATGAATGCATTCCTCTAGGAGTTTAGGTAGTGGGGGAAGAATTGCTCTTGGCCTATAATTTAAGTTCTCTCAAGCTTCCACCTTTGTGCAAGGGTATAATGTATATTTTCCAGGTGGTTGGGATGTGTACTGCTCAGTAATGGATCTTTTAAGTATTCAGGATAAGAACTGGCTTCAACTGCTACTTTTTGAAACTGTTGGTAGATTGTCAACTGAATTTGCAGTAGGTTTTCAGTTTTTTTACACATTTGTTAAACACTGTTCTGCTATCAGTATTGTTTTACACTATCCCTGATGTTACACCTTGTTCTGCAGTTTTTTTGGCTGTTTGAATTGTGCTGAGAGGTTAGGAGGCTGATGGGGCATGTACGTTGCTTAAAATGCATAATGTTGGGAGGATAGTTTGCAGCTGTGAGAATGTTCTGCTGAAGGCATAGATGTTTTGAATGTATACTAATGCAAGCCTTGTTACACTACTATTGCATATAACTGCAATGTTTTACTCACTGATGCAATGACTGCAACTTTTTCATTGTCCATAGTTAATGTGTTGAAAGTTTGGGAGTGTGGTTAGGGCCTGTGAGAATGTTGCAGTATTCAATGTTTGACTGGAGCCTTTTTAATGGGGGGTCATGTACTGTATAAGGACATTGTTAATGCTACGCCTATGTTTTTGGTTTTCACTTTATCCAGGATTATTGCGCATCGGCTGGGGGGGGGGGATTCTGCAGAATGTACTGATATCTTAATGCATGCTAATGCAAATACTGTTCTGTCGAGGGTTATAGTACTGTTTAAATATCCCTAGTGTTACAGCTTGTTCTGAGTTATTTTTGGCTGTTTGGATTATGTAATTTGGAATATGCTGGCGCCTGTACATTGTTTAAAAAGCCCAATGTTGGCAGAGTAGTTAGTGACTGTGAGAATGTTGCAGTGTTCAATGTTTGCCTGAAGTTTTCTAATGTGGGGCCACACACACTATAAGCACATTGTTAATGCGACACCTATGTTTTTGGTTTTCACTTTATCCAGGATTATTGTGCATCGGCTGGTGGTGGGGGGGGGGGGTGAGAATTCCGCAGAATGTACTGATATCTTAATGCATTAGCATTGTTCTGCTGTCTAGGTTTATAGTGCAGTTTAAATATCCCAGATGTCACAGCTTGTTCTGCAGTTATTTTTGGCTGTTTGAATTATGCTATTTGGAGGTTGATGGGGCCTGATATCTTAATACAAGCTAATGTAAACACTGTTCAGCTCTCTAGGTTTATAGTACTGTTTAACTATCCCTGATGTTATGCCTTGTTCTGCAGTTATTATTGGCTGTCTGAATTATGCTCTTTGGAGGTTGAGAGGACTTGTGCATTGTTTACCATGCCTAATGTCAGGAGGGTAGTTAGCAGCTGTGAATTGTGTAGAAAAAGCTGAAGTTCACCTCTAGTGTTAGATATTTAAAATGAAACTGTAACCTGGGCCTCTCATTACTTGTTTGTGCCTACTGGTTAGTCATTTTTCTGACTTTCTGCCTGCAGTGCAATAGTGACTGTCAATGCAAGTCATTAAGCATTTTTAATAACAGTATGACAAAAGGTCTCTGCATGTGTAGTAATTCTGCTTTACTTCCATTCCCAGTTAGAGATGAAGCATGTATATTTGTCAGGAGCAGCAAAAAGAAAGCTTCAGCAGCAGAGGAATGAGGATGCAAAGAGACAGGGTTCCACTATAAAATTTTTCTGTGACTCATCGGAGAGGGGAGATTCAGGAAAAAGTCTGCCTTCAGGACAACACAATGGTTCTGCGTTACAGTCTGACCACTGTGAGACCAGCATCTTTCACTAGAAAGTGACCACTCTCTTGCGGCCACACCACAGGCTACTTCCTGTGGACCTACAGCCATTACCATGGGTGAAAGCACGGCAGCAAATGCAGATTCACCTGAGGTGTTGCCTGGATCACCAGACTTTGAGACAGAAGGAGCCCATACTTCCATAGTGACAGATGTGGCCTATGACTTGCAGGGAGTGTCAGGTACATCTTTGGAGGATCTAGGGACTTGGCCAGACTTGATTAGGGATGAGTTTAGGGTAGCTGCCATTCAGCATGGACCTGTGCAAGTGGTGTTACCACAGTTACCAGTCAATAAGAAGAAAAGATTTACATCTGAGAACTATTTCCATGTGCTGTCTAATGGAGCGGGAGCAAAACACACTTGGCTGACATATTCGGTCTCAAAGGACGCACTGTTTTGCTTTCAATGAAAATTGTTTGGACATTCTAACCATCTTCTCAGGTCAGGTGGTTACAAAGCATGGAGAGAGATGTCCAAAGCATTATACAGCCATGACCGAGCACCAGAGCATACAGCATGCATGATGAAGTGGAAGGAACTGGACAATAGAATAAAGAGTAGGCAGACTATGGACGATAAGAGACAAGCAGTGGTTGAAAAGGAGATAACTCACTGGCGTGGTGTGTTAGAACGCATTATTGCTGTTGTCCAGTACTTGGCAGAATGGAACATGGCATTCCGTGGTACAACTGATGCCTTGGACACCTATGGCAATGGCAACTTCTTAGGTCAAGTGCAACTTTTGCCGCAGTTTGACCCTGTCATGGCTGAACATCTGCGTCGTATTCGTAATAAAGAGATAATGAATCACTATCTTGGGAAGGACATACAGAATGAAGTTATCCAGCTGATTGCAAATGCTATTTTAAGGATCATTGTAGGGGAAGGTGAAGGATGCTAGGTACTTTTCTGTGATTCTTGATTGCTCGCCAGACATCAGCAATCAAGAGCAAATGACTGTAGTAGTTCGGTATGTGGATATTTCACAGACTGCAGCCACAGTTGAGGAACATTTTCTGGGATTTGTGCCTGTGAATGACACAACTGGGGCAGGACTGACAGAAGCTCTTCTTCAGACTCTTCAAAATCATCAGCTAGACATTAATGACTGTCGAGGACAAGGATACGACAATGGCAGCAACATGAAGGGGAAACAAGCTGGACTGCAGGCCCAGATAAAACAGATGAATTCAAGGGCTTTTTATGTGCCATGTGCCTGCCATAATTTAAATCTTATAGTTAGTGATGGAGCACATTCATCAGTACAGGCAGTGTCGTTCTTTGGATGTCTGCAGAACATTTACGTACTCTGTTCAGCATCAACAAGCCAATGGCAGATCTTAAAATGGCACACAAATGTCACTGTGAAGCCACTGTCAGAGACTCGCTGGGAATGCAGGATAGACTCTGTCAAGGCAGTAAGATTTCAGTTGAAGGGAGTCATTGAGGCATTACAGGAGATAGGGCAAGCAGTATGTACAAATGATGCTGCAACATATCAACAAGCAAGAGGACTGTGCTCAGAACTTATGTCATACCAGTTCATTGTATGTTTAGTGGTTTGGTATGATGTGCTGACAGAGGTAAATCGTGCAAGCAAAGTTCTGCAGAGTCCATCTGTTGATATTTCAACATGTGTCAAAGTGCTGGCATCCACTATGGACCTGCTAAAGAATTACAGAGAAACAGGATTTCAACATGCCATGGGCGAAGCCTCCAAGATAGCAGAAGAACTGGATGTTGGCACCACATTTCAAGAAAAGAGACGAAGGAAAGTAAAACGGTTCTTTGACTATGAAGGAGAAGATGAGACTGTACAGGATCCAGCGATAAAATTACGTGTAGAGTTCTTCAATGTGTTGCTGGACACAACAATCCAATCATTTACTGACCAGTTTCAGCAGCTTTCTGAGTTTGATAAGGCTTTTATATTTTTTTCAAATATTAAAGCCTTGAGTGATGTTGCAGAAGACACACTGCTGCAACACTGCAAGGCTCTGAAAGAACAACTGACGGACAGAATAAGTGGCCACTGTGATATTGATGACTCTGACCTTGGACACGAACTTAAAAGCCTTTCTCGAATGATTGATAATGAATCATCACTACTGACTGTGTTAAATTTCCTTATTCGCAACCACTTGCAAGACATATATATAAATACTTATGTTTCACTGCGCATTTATTTGACTGCACCCGTTACAGTGGCTACTGCAGAATGCAGCTTTTCTAAGCTGAAACTCATACCTGCATTCATCAATGAGTCAGGAGAGACTTTCAGGCTTAGCTGTGCTCTCAACTGAGCATGAAGTGGGATGAAGTGTATCACATGGCAGCCTCATTGAAGACTTTGTCCGGAAGAAAATTCGTAAGATCCCAGTAAAACTGTAGATTAGGTATGTGCTCATATTTCCTTTCCAGTAATCTTTTATAATGCTGTCAGGCAGTAATTTCAGGTAGTACTTTAGTGTGGCTTGTAGGCTGTGTATTCACTTTTTTTGTTTGCGTACCTCCAACAGGTAGGACCATGAGGATGGAACTAGCAGGATGTTAGGCAAAGGCAGCTAGGAGCAGCTGGACTCGTCGGGAATGGCAGGACTTGTCGGAAGCAGGACTCGCATGGAGCGGCAGGGTAGTGGCAGGACTTGGGAGCAGAAAGACTCGTGTGGAGTGGCAGGGTAGTGGCAGGACTCGTCAGGATGGTAGGATAGTTGGGAGCAGCAGGACTCATCAGGGGCTAGGACAGAAGCGAAGGAAGAACAGACAAGTGGCAGCAGTCAGAAGCTGAAGAGGTAAAAATGCACATGGAAGATGAATGCCACTTTGGCATTCACCTTTTTCTTTCTG